>NC_047063.1:25103736-25403736 GCF_902459465.1 Asterias rubens
CAAATTTTCACAGGTTCGTTATTAATTGTATGCATATGTTGAGATACAGCAAGTGAGAAAACTGGTCTTTGACAATTACCAATAGTGTCCAGTGTCTTTAATAATGTGGATGCCATTATAATAAGGTACACAGTAGGCCTATTAACATCTCCTTACAAAATATCTTACTCACTTTCGCTTATTTAGTTTCAATTTTACAATAATATACAAACATTGAAACCAAAATGTGAAACATTTACCAAAATTTAATGTGAACTAACTTTTAATGCAACGGGTATCCCTGAAATTTCTTGGTCAAAATAAAAAAGTGGTGTATGATTATATGGAAACTCTTTAAAAACAGAATTAGCTATCACTAACTGTTTATAGTTCACGTTTCAAGATTATAATAAGCTCTTGCTCTTATTTTGTATTGTCTTTTTACAAATTTACTTCTGTTTGATGTTAAAAACGTCTTATTATAGGCCTAGCCGACATTATTCGTAATTTAAAATTATTTTAAAAAATTATACTAAACATTGTGAGCAACGGTTCCCTTTGAAGTAACGCAGTTTTAGAGCAAGAAGTCATTTTCCACTAAAATATTTGAATTTGATTTCGAGACCTCAGATTAGATTTTGAGGTCTCGAAAGCAAGCATCTAAAAGCACACAACTTCGTGTCACAAGGGTATTCATTATTATCTCGCACCTTCGACGACCGATTGAGTTCCAGTTTTCACAGGTTTGTTATTTTATGCATTTTATGTTGAGGTACAAGTGACACAATTGGCCTTTGACAATTATCAAAGTTGTCCAGTGTCTTTTAATTTGTAATATTGTATCAGACCATAACATGCATCGTGCCACGTGTCACATCACACAGAAATTCGATAGTGTTTACATAAACCTCAAGAAGCCAGGCGTATCGACCGTCCTCTATTTTGTCTCCAGTCCTGAAGACTATTTTGACACGAGGTCAAAGTTCTCTATGTATTATTTAGGGTTTAAACATATGAAAAGTAGGCCTGGTTTAGTTTGAAATGGATTATTTCCAAACATAGATCCATTTTCAGAATGATTATATTTCCCATTGCAGTGCAGACACGCAAGTTCCAGCTGTGGGCTCGTTGCACAAAGCAATCAAATTCATCGCAATACAAATTGTCAGTTCTACCATGTGCTTTGTATTGTGTCATCACACTTTACTTTAGCAACTACGATTAATTTGGAGTTAAGATCATTGTTGGCTCTTCGTGAATTCGCCCCCTGCATGGTGTGCGATTAACTTCAGTGTTAAGATTGCCCATCAGCGCAGAGGATAGTAAAGTCATGTTTATAGTCATGATTTTCCCATAGGCCCAAGTGTTTTTCCCCATCGGCCACTCTGTCTTATGGAGAATCTCAAATTCAAGAACAAATTTGCTAAAACAATTATTTGAAAATTTGAAGGCTATGTTGTAAACAATTGTGCTGTTGTAATTAAATACATGAACGTAACACTCTATGGTAACACTAAGTGAATCCTAACCCCCAAGGCCTGCTGAAAATAAAACCAATACCTGTCAGTGACCAAAATGTATTTATTACGTCGATTATGATTGAAAAATAACTCTGAAAAAGTATAAATATGGGGCAAATTTCTTCTGCTATAACACAACAGCTTTGCACTTTGTATCTGCTCAGACAACATCATCAGTTCCTCTGGAAAGCGTCGTGTGGTAAGTAGGTCTATACGTGTATAGTACATTGTGTGTGGCTACAAACATGTTTATTGCAGTGTGAAAGTCTACATAATGCCAATTAGTAGCAAGCTTTTTATTTTACGTTAAGAACCTCGTATTTTGAGTCGCGTATAATTGTGTAGTATTATTTATAGACCACCTAACCAACCTATGACTTCATAAAATTTCATGTTTACAAAAGAGCCACAAAGCCTGGATTTCCTGCAGGCAAATTGTCTCTGCTCAGTGAAAAAAACCCCATAAAATCTTGTTTTTTTTGTATGGAAGTTGCACTCTGCAATTTTTATCATCTTTTTGGTGTGAAGAAATTTAAAGGGGGCTCAGATCAATACTTGTTCAACTGTTGTTATTTTTGTAACTGGTATATTTATATGGAAATTAAGACACACAAATTAAACAAATTTAGCATAATAAATGTGACCAGTGTTGTATATTGCCTACCAGAAAGGCCCTGGAATTTCCTTTTTTTTAGTTTATAAAGGTTACATAACAGGGTCCAATATACATTTATGCACACATGTACCTCCCCTGTGAAACATGAGGGTTTGTTAACACTTAAAATTAAAATGAAAGATCCATTCAATTAAATTATGCAAAGAAAAAGTTTCAGCTTATGTCATTTTAGTCTGGGCTTCTTTTACTGTAGTAAAAAGCTGTGCAAATTTGCATATGCTCAACCCTAATTATCCGTTCACGTTAGTGTTAGATGCGCGACACGCATGAAATTGCCATAAGTTTTGCGAGAAAACAAATCCAAAAATATTTTGTGTATGTTTTTTTTGGTTTACGTTGGAGAACTTGATTGAATAGTTTTTTGTTTGATACTGTTCGTTTTCGGCCCCACGTTAAACGCCGTGTAGGCTAAAGAAAGTTTCTAGATCTAAATCACTTTAGAGACGCCTGTTATACATTTTCCACATGATTATTTCGCTCACAGATGTTGATTGCATTTCTATCTTTGTCAAATGACACCTTTTAAAAGCAATACCAGGGAAAATGTCTTTAGCCCGGGGAAAATGCAACTCAGCTGAGGTCTCGAGTTCAAGCCATCTGAAAGCACACAACCGTGCGACAAGGGTGTTTTCTTGTTCCCTCGCAACTTTGACAACCAATAGGAGACTTTCCAACGCTAGGCGGCAGCAGACATACCGGGTAAATTTCCATAGACCTTATCGCAAATACCAATGCGCAAGCGCAGACTGTTGAATGAGGTGCATTGTGGGATATATATGGATCAAATTTGGATACCAGCTAGACCACAATGCACCTAATTCCAAGCTTTACGCGCGCGCCCCGGTATTTGCGAAAAGGTCTATTGTTTACGTAGTTCTGAACATGCGCATAATTCTGAGAACAATGGATTTACCCGGTAAGTCTGCTGCCCTCTATCGTCCCAGAAAGTCTCCCATTGAGTTTAACTTTTCTCATTTTTTTGTTATGCATAGTCCTTTGTTGGATGCACCAAGTGAGAATACTGGTCTTTGACAATTACCAAAGGTGTCCGGCCGCAGGCAGGTACCATGTTTTGAAAGAACGTTAAATTGCATTTTTTTTCTCCATGAACAGGTATACCAACAATGATCTCCAACGCAATTGTTTCTCTGGTGTTGATCGCCACTACTTTGACAAGCACCGCGTATGGATTCTGTTTGCCTCCCCCAGGCTGGCACGCCAAGAGCCTCGTAGAACGAATAGAGTTGGATGAGGTCAATCTCGCCATCGTTGCTTACGTCGATGCCGTCTACCCCGGTCCCCATGGAGCCAGAGGTCCCTACACTGCAGACCTCAGTGTGATGTGCGTCTATATAAGGATACCAACGGTGCTGGTAGTGAGCTCCCTCTTCTGCTGAAAGGAGTGGAGGGTTTTGGCGGGTCATGGGACTGTGCCAACACAAAGGTTGAAGCAGGGCGTCAATATATAATGCTCCTTCACCGTGAAGGGGACGGCCTGAAGGTTGCTGAGGTCAACAATCAAGAAGGGGCAGAGGAGGCTCTCCCGTCCCGTGTGTTGAAGGTGGAGGAAAAATATTCCTGTATTGAGATGTAAATGAACATCTGTATTGTTAGTGTCCACTACTGGAAGCACCGCACACCGTTCCTTATCTAGATGTCAACAGGCTTTGATGAGTACCGACATACATGTATATGTAGATGTAGAACACTATGAGTTTTCTTCTTTCCTCCAAAGTATATCAGTTTGGACGTAGGCTACTATAAAATGCACACATTTATAACGCTTGTAGTTCAACAGGTTACGCATTAGAACAAAGTAGTTATCAGAAACAAAGAACCGGCCTAAGAATATTATTATTTTGTACAACTCGGCCCAATTTCAAGGCTGTGCATTACGCTTGACTAAGCATGGATCAATATACTTGGCAAACCTGGCAATACTTTGCAAGTTTTTGTGCTTACTGGCTTTCTTTATGAAATTTGGCCCCGTTGTCTCGCTCTTACATTTTAGTAGGCAGGACAATAATTTTCTGTGCAACATATCGGACCCTGATCACCCTGAACAATTGAAAACAAGTTATGGTAAGCTTTATCCGAGTGTTTCCACAACGTCCCCTAAGGGAGAGCATTCCAATTTTAAACATGACATTAACTTACTGTAATTTTCGGCAATTTTAGTGTTAGCTGTTATGGTGATGATTATTTTGTTTGAGTCAGCTCTGGAAAAAAAAAATCATTAAATGTGACTTACGAAACGAATAACCATGACCCGAATGTATTTTTGCGTATTCTATGAATCCAGCTTGTATAGCAGTTGTATAGGCCTACATGTGATAAAGTAAGAGCGGTTGTTTGGATCTCGGCTATGGGGCGCCGTCTGTCTGTTTTAATTGTTTGGCATGTTTTTCTTGGTTTATAGCAATTAGATGTAAACCATAGAAAGTGTTGCCAAATCCTTTTTATGGTTTATACCACTAGTATTTGTTGTGTGTAGGTTTATAGTTTACAAACCATGAACATGAAAATAAACATTTATAAATCATGGTTACCATGAACATTACGCATCTTTATAGATGGTTTATAAACCATAAAAATTGAAGCATCAAAATCATGGTTTATTTTATAAACCATGAAAATTGGGGCATATATCTGTGTACAGAGGAAGAGTCCTATATAGGGCTACCTTATTAGCAGTTGCACTATTAACTAATCAAGAACCAAGATAGTTGCGATAACGGATCCTGCCTGCCGACGGCGGAGCTACGCCGTCGGCAGGAGGAGGGTAACATTATCGCAACTAGAACCAAGACTAAACTTTCAAACAAGTCGCTCAAGTGAGTACGTCATTGCGCATTGCGCACGGTCAGTGTTCAAACGTGTGGTCGCCCTCCACATAAACACACACGATGGGTCGACTGACGTGACTCTAGCTTTGCCGTTTCCAAGATGGCCGTAGGTTCAGTGATCGTTGCGATTGGATTGGTAGCAATTCTTTACTTCGTGTACTTCGTTGGCAGCCTTCTGCAACAAAGACGTAAAACTCATGCAGTCCTCAAGCAATGGCCTGGTCTTCCTACCCACTGGCTCTATGGCAATATTCACCAGGTATGACGTGTGTTTTCTGTTACTGTATCATCATTACGTAATTTGGGTATTTCATAATACGACTGATGTAAAGACTAAAGAGAGAGCCATACCTGGCAGCAAGGGGTGGAACCAGCCAACACTGTAACACTGTACCTGTTACCTTAATAAGCTGGGGCTTTTTTGGAAAAAATACAGTGTTGGTGAAACAGCACAGTCGCTAGTCTAAGAAAAACGCTGGCAAATTTGCTGTTACAAATGGCACTAAAAAAGGCCGCAGAGTGACCGTGGGGGACGGTCCTACTAAAAGCCGACAACTCGCCGACAACGCCGACAACAAGTCCAGAGCGCCGACAACTCGCCGCCAACAAGTTTTAATTACCTCAAAAATGGCCAATAAACCATAGATGTATTAGAACTATATGTGTTCTGTAATATAAACATAAAGTTAATGGAAAAACTTCACAAAAAGTGTGAATTTTTAACCAGAAAAAAACTTCACTTGCACGAAAAGCGGTCGGACGCCATCTTGGCTTAAAAACCGTGTTTGGACCAGACCATTATGATACGGGTAGATTTAGCACTTGTCAACAACAGAGGGCGGGCTTCATGTGAAGACCTTCACTGCAGTGTGCACAGTGCATGACGCCCGCCCTCTATTGCTAAGTCTGACTCACCCGCATCATAATGGACTGGTCCGAACACGATTTTAAGCCAAGATGGCGTCCGACCGTTTTCCGTGAACGTTCAGTTTTTTTTCTGGTTAAAAATTCACACTTTTCGTGAAGTTTTTACATTAAATTTATGTTTATATTACAGCACACATATAGTTCTAATACATCTATGGTATATTGGCAATTTTCGAGGTAATTAAAACTTGTTGGCGGCGAGTTGTCGGCGCTCTGGACTTGTTGTCGGCGTTGTCGGCGAGTTGTCGGCTTTTAGTAGGACCCTGGGGGGAGGATGGGGAGGGGCTCCAGGCATTTAGGCCAGGGCATTGAATGGTTGAATAAGGTTATTGCTCTATATGGTTTGTAGGACATGTAAAGGATGAATAAGGTTATTGTAATTCTAGGCTAAAAATAAAAGTATGGACCTGACTTTGGTATATTATCAGAATATAATATACACATGTAGTATGTATATTGTTGGAGCATGGTTGCAGTGGCCCTTTTGTGGATGCAATTGCCATTATTTGATAAAATGAAGCCAATGTCTTGTACAAACTATAATGCACTTTTAAAGGCACTGGATACTATTGGTAAATACTCAAAATAATTATTGGCACAAAACCTTACTTGGTAACAAGTATTTGGGAGCTGTTGATAGCATTGTGAGAAACGGCTCCCTCTACTGAAGTAACGTAGTTTTCAATAAGATGTAATTCTCCGATTTTGAGACCTCAGAATTAGATTTTGAGGTCTCAAAATCAAGCATCTGAAAGCGCACAACTTGTTGTGACAAGGGTGTTTTTTCGTTCATTATCATCTCGCAACTTTGATGACCAGTTGAGTTTAAATTTTGACTGGTTTGTTATTTGTTGAGATACACCAAGTGAGAAGACTGGTCTTTGACAATTACCAATAGTGTCCAGTGTAAGTTCACTTGTTTGCTGCATTGTGCTTGTTATATCCCACTGTAGTGGGTGAGTTTCAGCCAGCAGTACCTGTAACATCACACTATAACCTCCATGCTATTAGGCTCAGTAACTGGGATGCTGAACTCCTTAAAATAATGTTTGACATCTTTGGTTGTAATTCGGTTGTTCTTGTAAAACCGAAATGCAAAACACAAATTTGAAAGGGAGTGTTAAGTTCCCCAGCGGAAGTTTCAGGAGGAAAACCTACCAAGTGCCAAGTATCCACTGAGTAACTGGCTGGATCTACCTCTATTCTATTTCATACAACTGCTTTTGATACAAAAAATTGCTAAGCGCAACATTATACTTACCACATCCAGCTGACCAGAGTTAGCATACTTTTGTTCCCTAATGTAACACTAACACGCTAAAGTTGCAGGTGTCACTATAAATGTAACAGCAGGCAGGCCAATAAGAATGAAACTACAAACTCGTATCTTTGGGCTTAACGATACAGAGTATTTTATTTAAACTACTGTATTAGGCTTAACAAAGGTGTTTAGAGAGTATTAATCAGTAAAGAAGGCAGTAACAGAAGTACACTGGATGGGGCTCACAATGTAAGGCCGTGTCCGAATTGGTGGCTACGGCTGCGGCTACGACCGTTGCCAGGGGTGTTGCTAAGGGTGTCCTATACTTCAATGCATGATGACGCGGCAATCCAGCGGTAGCCGTAGCCGTAGCCGCCAATTCGGATACGGCCTAAGACTTCACACTGGGCTAAACCAGGAGGGTCTGTCGATGAGAGCAGACTAGAGAAGAGACTGACTTTAGGAAAGTAAGGACATTATATAGGGGAAGCTTGGTCCCTGACCAGTTCATGGTGATGGTCAAATGCCTGGTCCATTGGGTTATTGGTGTGCATACCACATGGCTGATTTATGGACCTGGGTGTACCCACACAGATGTGGGATGTGGGACGGAAGCTTAATAATTTGGTATAATTGAGTTACCAGGGTTAAGGTTGGATGGAGGATGTATTTATGAGAACATATAAGTAAATACATAAACACTGGTAACAACAGGACTTACACTAACAAATCTTTTAATCTTCAATCTTCAACAAATTAATGTAACATTAGTCATGTTTTAAACGTGTCTTCATTTGCAGCATCCAATGTTTGATTCTAAAGTGCGCAGGGAGGGTGCAGAGGCTGGATTGAAGTTCCATAGAGAATTAACCGCTAAACATCCCAGAGGTTTCTACTTTTTCATGGGCCCATCAGGGGGAGTGTTAACGGCCAACCATCCGGACATCATGCGACCAATCATGAAGAATGGAGGTGACTAATGCAGAGATTATTTTCAATCAAAATGTTTAATTGATTCTCATTATTGATATTGAACATAGACCAGAGAATTAGGTATAAGCAGATTTATTTATCCATGTGTTGATTTTGGCTAGATTGCATTTCATACCCATCTTAGACAAGTATATAAATAGCCATGTTAATGCGATACTCATAGATAAAACATGGGGTTGAACATGGAATAGAGAAAGGTAGTGGTATCGTTTTTAAAAACACAGAGTCCTATATGCGACAAAAATAGTTAGTGGCATGTTTCGACCCTAGCAGAGTCTTTCTAACACTAACAGGTTTTTTTTACCCAGCTTTATGTTCGAAATCTTAAACCTTACATTTAGGGAGATCGCACAACTTTTGATACGATGGAAGAGTCACATCCCAGCACTTTCAGCTGTTATTTTATGACGATTCTTGATTTTATTTGGCGATAACATAAAAGATGTAATTTCTCTTTTAGATGAATGTACAATCTTGCTTGCCAGAAATTGCATCCACTTCAAACCTAGCAAAGTTGTTGTCAAAGCCTTTGATAGTATTTTGCAGTATTAAAAATAATTATTTTTGTCATGGTTTTATGGATAAATCCTTTGCCTGACAGATCCAAAGCCTCTACAGCAAGGACAACCTAGCTATCGCTTTACATTACCTTGGCTTGGAGAGAGTCTTCTACTAGCAAAGGGAGACAAGTGGCTTCGAAACCGCCGCCTTCTAACTCCTGCTTTTCACTTTGACATCCTGAAATCTTATATGGGAGTTTTCAACGAGGCAGTTGATGTCTTACTGGTAGGTTCACAGTTAAAATTGGAATATTTACACCGATATGAAAAACCTCCATTTATAAATACCTCAGACAGTTTCGCTATTCCATTTCGTGGAGATCGCGTCACGTGGGGCTGTTTAAACGGTTGATTATTATTATTATTATTATTATTATTATTTTTGCCATCACAGTACAAAACAAATTACAAGACAATATACCCCGAGATGGGCAAGGGACAACAAAAGCAAATACATACTGTGATCCATAGATCTGTTGCCCGACATCTGGGGTACACAATAAAATCAATATAGATTTAACATAATGACCAGCTAGAGCTCTGTTTATAACTGGTCGTCTAGTTTTGGTGCAAGACGTTTCTTGTTATGGGTGATGCCGTCACTGTCGGTGAGTTGGCCGCGCTGTGTGTGAAAGGAAAACAAGAACGTCTTGCACCAAAGACTATACGCGCACCAACGGATCCGGAAACTGTCGTCTCAGTCATAACAATACAACACAATGACTTACAGAGCTCATGGACGTCGGAAACAGATAAGTTTTACTGAGTTTCTTACTTTATTATGCCTTTTAACCAAAAAGGCATTTATGAATGGGAATAAAAGAGTAGGGGCTCGTTCTTAAACGGCCGTTTAAAACCTTGCACGGTCTTTGCCGCACAGCAATGACCCTGCCAGTTTTAAACAGCCGTTTAAGAACTCGTCGCTACTCTTTTATTCCCTAATTGAAGTAATTAACATTCGTACATACAGAGTTCCTTATGCTAAGGATACTGTTCCCTAAGCTTCTTGGAGGAATCTATAGCTTAGGGGTTTATCAAAAGGTGCTCATGCCATCATTTCAGCATGACCTGATGAGATCTGAATACTAGTTTCAGACATTTCTATTAGTGGCCACTCTCACCCCTGGTGTGTGTTTTTCCCAACAGTCTAAGATGGAGGGGATGGTGGACACTGGAGAGTATTTTGAGGTGACTAAGAATGTGAGCAAATGCACCCTGGATATCCTGCTGAGATGCGTCTTCTCTAAGGAGATGAACTGCCAGACAACTGAGTGAGGATGTAATGGATTAGAATCATGAATACAGTGAACCTCTCAGTATCTGGGTTCAATGTCATAGAGTTTCTTAAGCAGAAAGTTATTTACTATTATGTTAAACTTGCATCTAGGATAAAGAATATTAATTTTGGATTTACATTAACACTGATGTTTGTTAGCACTGTATTATAACATTAATAATATATAGGTTTTCTCGGTCAATTTCGAAAAATGAGCAGCCAATTAAACCTCCAAGCTATTCTATTTCGCGCAAAGTCAAATGCTACTCAAAAGGGTCATTCGATTTTGTTTCATGAAAAGTCAAGAATAGTGTTGCGTCATTTAATTTAACAGTTTTTTTAACAGTTGCCTAGTACAGTTTATCTGTTTATTTGTATTTCTTAAGTCGTACTTATTTGAATTCTCATTTAGCGAACTTGATTGCCTCTTTACAAAATTGAAAATAACACAATGAGCAAAATCTCGAACTAGCTGTACTAAATTGAATGATGATGGTGTGGTACGAAAAAGAATGATGATACACTAAATTGAAAAGAGAGCTAAAGGAATTTGACTCAACTCAAAACGAAATCGCATGAAAATGAAATTGGCTGCTCATTTGCTTTTGAAAACCTATAATAATAATAATAGTAACATAATAACCAGTTTTTATATAGCGCTTATCACACCAAAATGATTACCCCTGATCACTGGGCCTTAAGTCATTCCTTGAACCACCCTAGCTAATGTACCTGGGGGTATACAGTCTGTGCAATTTTAATATGAGTTTGCACAGGGACACAAGTATCACAACCGGGACTCGAACCCACACTCTGCTGAACAGAAGTACCGTAGAGCTTTAGTTTGGTACTCTTATCGGCTCGTCCACGACACCATACTCAGGGTACTGAGTATACAGTGCTAACACACATCAGTGTACTCTTATTGGCTCGTCCACGACACCATACTCAGGGAACTGAGTATACAGTGCTAACACACATCAGTGTACTCTTATCGGCTCGTCCACGACACCATACTCAGGGAACTGAGTATACAGTGCTAACACACATCAGTGTACTCTTATCGGCTCGTCCACGACACCATACTCAGGGAACTGAGTATACAGTGCTAACACACATCAGTGTACTCTTATCGGCTCGTCCACGACACCATACTCAGGGAACTGAGTATACAGTGCTAACACACATCAGTGTAAGGGTAAAACCAAAATTATTAAGACAAATATTGCTTAACAATTTCTGGTAAGCAAACATGAGCAGGACACCAGTCAGAAATGGTGCCTTATGGTATTTTGGCTGGTAACCTTATTCTGGTAAGCATTGTTGTGCGTAGGTACTTTTGTGCTTAAGCAGCTCTATGAAATTGGGCTCTGGTGTTCTATGAATGTTATCGTCAAGCAAACTTGAATCCTTGATTTTGATTGGTAGATCCATAGCAACAAGGAGTGTGATATAAACATATACATGTACCACATAGCCCATATCACACCCTGCATATACATGTACCACATAGCCCATATCACACCCTGCATATACATGTACCACATAGCCCATATCACACCCTGCATATACATGTACCACATAGCCCATATCACACCCTGCATATACATGTACCACATAGCCCATATCACACCCTGCATATTGATCTGTTATAACTCTGTGCTGTTTAAGTTGGATTTGAAACTTTGCATGGTGGAAATACGATATAGAAAGTTTTGCGGTAACACCATGTAATGACTGTGTTGTTTGAAGCCAAGTATACACAAAACATGCAGCCGTTTCAATACCAGGTGTTGCAATCATCAACGCGTCAAGTTTGCTTGAAGATAAATTCATTATCACACGTGTGCTCATGGAATAGGAATGGCCTCACATATTCAACTCTTCCTTTGGCCCCATCGGATGCCCTATATTTCTCTGTATTGCACTTGCACTTGTGTGGTTACTGATATTAGGACTAACAAGTTGAAGTACATTTGATGGGAAAGTGTGAGGCACACGTATCAACATTCCACAAGATTTGATTCACAATCATAAACGTGTGAAATCTCCTGTTCATCAACCTTAAAAGAGAAGGCAATTCTTAAAACATTTTGACATCTGCCATTTTGTTTCAGTAAACACCCTTATGTTGAAGCTGTGAATGAACTGACTGCAGATACAATAGAGCGATGCTTGTAAGTAACTTGGGTTAACTCATTTCAATACCAAATTCTTTGCCAAGAGACTGTCGGCGTCTTACATGTATTCAAGCATTTTGGACACCCTTTAGTTCCCATTTGCATTGCTTAGTGTGCGAAGGAAACAAATCGCAATGTTTATAACATGCAGCAGGATTTGTACAGTTTATGTCGTTGATATAGGGGTAATTGTCTGCTTTACCATAGTCAGCCGTTTCAATACATGCGGCATGATTTGTACAGTCTATGTCATTGATATAGGGGTAATTGTCTGCTTTACCACAGTGAGCCGTTTCAATACATGCGGCATGATTTGTACAGTCTATGTCAATGATATAGGGGTAATTGTCTGCTTTACCACAGTCAGCCGTTTCAATACATGCGGCATGATTTGTACAGTCTATGTCGTTGATATAGGGGTAATTGTCAGTCAGCCGTTTCAATACATGCGGCATGATTTGTACAGTCTATGTCGTTGATATAGGGGTAATTGTCTGCTTTACCATAGTCAGCCGTTTCAATACATGCGGCATGATTTGTACAGTCTATGTCGTTGATATAGGGGTAATTGTCAGTCAGCCGTTTCAATACATGCGGCATGATTTGTACAGTCTATGTCGTTGATATAGGGGTAATTGTCTGCTTTACCACAGTCAGCCGTTTCAATACATGCGGCATGATTTGTACAGTCTATGTCGTTGATATAGGGGTAATTGTCTGCTTTACCATAGTGAGCCGTTTCAATACATGCGGCATGATTTGTACGGTCTATGTCGTTGATATAGGGGTAATTGTCTGCTTTACCACAGTCAGCCGTTTCAATACATGCGGCATGATTTGTACAGTCTATGTCGTTGATATAGGGGTAATTGTCTGCTTTACCACAGTCAGCCGTTTCAATACATGCGGCATGATTTGTACAGTCTATGTCGTTGATATAGGGGTAATTGTCTGCTTTACCACAGTGAGCCGTTTCAATACATGCGGCAGGATTTGTACAGTCTATGTCGTTGATATAGGGGTAATTGTCTGCTTTACCACAGTCAGCCGTTTCAATACATGCGGCATGATTTGTACAGTCTATGTCGTTGATATAGGGGTAATTGTCTGCTTTACCACAGTGAGCCGTTTCAATACATGCGGCATGATTTGTACAGTCTATGTCGTTGATATAGGGGTAATTGTCAGTGCTTTACCACAGTGGGCCGTTTCAATACCATTTGGAATAGGAGCCCATTTATCTTGCATTGGTTTCTATACTCAGCATGATTGTTTTATGCAAGACATAAGGGCTGAGGGTACATCCCCCTCAATGATCCATACTTAAGACACTATTTTCTTCTAGTTCTTCTAGTACGGAACCTCTTCCTTTACAATCCTTTATGACTTCTTGAGGTTCCCAGAACACAATGAATCCACAATGGGGGAGGGGGTACACCAAACGGATTTCTCCTGTAGGTTTTTCCTTATATCTTGGGCCAAGCACTTTATTTTACATTCCTTAAAGAGGGGCTTTGTGGTCGGATTCAGAATCACTATTCCTAGTGAAAAAGAAAACATTAAGTCTCTAACCTCTTGTTGAGAAATACCCCTCCAGTGTGAAGATTGGTAACATCCAAAACCATCCAACAATGCATCATTTCAATATAATGGGTAGTTTCATTGTGTACGAGAATCTTGTACTTTCCTCCTGAATTTCCTTGTCAATCAATCAAAGTAAACTGTAATTTGACCTTTTGACAAACTGTACAGACCCACTTTAATGTTAACAGCCAAGGATGTAATGTTTTAAAATTCACCCTGAAAGAGAAAAGAAAACCAAATAAAAGGACTCTCCATTTTTAAGTGAGGTTAGAGACTTTTGTTGGTAGGGACTTCCTCTATTGTAAATTGAGTGCATCATAACTGAATGTGTACCTTGGAGACCCTGTTCAATGTCAATGACCAGAGATAAAGAGTAGTAGTAAATATCCTGTAAATATCCAAGAGATGGCAGGACATTTCCCCATGTTTTTAAACTTTTATTTGAATGTGTTCCCTCTGGCAGCAATTTCTGGATGTATTTTGATGTTCTATTCAACATGTCTAGTCTCGGAAGGAAGTATCATAAAAAATGTGATTTTGTGCATCAGTTTTCCGATGATATAATTCGTGATCGTCGTGCTGAAATAGTAAGTAGTTATAAATACTTTCTTTACTTCGGTACTCATTTATCAAGTTATAAACCACAAGGGAAACTGCTGTCTTTGTTCCTCATAAATGGTTTAAAATGTACTCAGACATTTTCCATTGTGATTTGTTACTTGATATTTTGATATAAAAAGTTGCATCCCGTTAGGTGATTCCTCTGCTGCTACTTCCAAGGTTGAATCATAAGCTTGGGTTTGATCCTTGGTTATACGGCAGTTACAGGTTGAATGCCTTCTGACTGCTACCCCAAACAAAGATATTGACAAAATAACGACTCCTCTAGCATTAGGACTAGATAGCCCAATTGGTATAGAGCACCATCACGATAATGTGCAGGTTTCAGGTTTGAGTCCCTTTCTAGTAAACTGTTTTAAACCCCAAGTTATTTCAAATTTACCCAGTCAGTTTCCCCTATGATTTATTACTTGGTCACATTGCAACATTTTCAGGGATTTATAATAAGTATTCACCACAACTTGAATCTTATCAGTTACTGGTTTACAGAAATATAATGCAGTTTTATTTTGTTCTGTTTGCCGCAAGTTTTAAATTCAAAGAAAATCTTTACAAAACCAGATTTTTGACACCTGTGTTCATGTAACAGAGTCACCTGTCATTTTTTTGTACATGCCATTTGATGAATTGCAGAATAGTGTGATGGGTTATTTCTATTCATATTTTACAGTTTTTCAATCTCTGCTTGAACCCTTTCTTCTTTAGGAAAAGAATGGCTTAAATGGAAACGGTACATCGTCCAGCCGCAGGTATCTTGATTTCTTGGACATCCTTCTCTCAGCTCGAGACTCGGATGGTGAAGGCTTGACGGATCTAGAGATACGTAATGAAGTAGATACATTTCTCTTTGAGGGTCATGACACCACCTCCAGCAGCCTGACTTGGGTACTGTACCTTATGGCAAAGCATCCTCAACATCAGAAGAAAGTCCAGCAAGAAATTGATGATTTGTTGAAAGATCGAGACTCTGATGTCATTGAATGGTGAATATATAGGAATAGATTGAATCAATAGGAACAGATTGAATTAATAGGAAAAGTTTGCCTGATTTCCAGGAATGAGTTACAGGAAAAGCTAGAACTCGCATAATGCCGTGTGTGTAAATATTTGTTCATGGCCCAGATTCATAAAGCTGTAAAAGTAGAAAATTCTGCTTAGCAAATTTCTTGGCTAAGCAAATAAAAACCAGAGGTACCAAACACAGCAACGGTAATTGTATGGTATTTTGGCTGGTAACCTTTTGTTGCTAAGAAAGCTAAGTCTTTCCTGCTAAGCAATTTTTTGTGCTTACAGGCTTCAGGAAATTGGGCCCAGATCTACTGCTATTTGTACTCTGCATTAAGCTTACTCTGTATATCCCTTTCATGTGATGTTTTGTGCCTAACTCGTAAAACTCAAGTTCTTGTTCTCATGTCCTGTAGGTTTATGTCCTGGTATCATCACTTATGTCCTTGAGCAAGACAACCTTTAGATGGGATGTTAAAGAACCCAGATTACTTAAGAACAAAACAATAATAAAGAGGCCCTCCCTGATATGTCTGAGATGGTCTTGCAGCTTTTGACCTAACCCCTTGATTTAAAGAATCTTTCTTAACAATCTTCACCAGATTTGATAATTCAGCGCCAAGAGTGTCATTTATGACAGGCATTGGACATTATAAATGAATGTAAACTTTAACTAAATACATGATGCACGTTTTGGACTTCGAAGTGACATGATTTCCTTTTCTTTATAATTCAGGGATGAATTATAAAGAGTCATCCATGATTTCCTTTTCTTTATTCCTCAGGGATGACTTAGGGAAGTTGAAGTATCTAGTCCAGTGTTTGAAGGAGTCAATGAGGTTGTACCCACCAGTGCCATTCATTCAAAGAGTCATCCAGAAAGAGGTTGAAATCGATGGTAAGATTCTCCCAGCTGGGACGACGCTTGATGTATCTATCTACAACCTACATCATAATCCGGTTGTATGGACTGATCATATGGTGAGATTTAGTTCATTATACGATTGTTGCACGCTGGGACGGGGTCCATGGCGTTTTGTACACTCGAGGGGGAAAATGGAACCCGAAGCGAAGCCGAGGGTGCCATTTTCCTTCGAGGGTGTACAAAACCCATGGACCACAGTCACAACGTGCAACAATTGTTTTGTTATACCTTTGTATAATTGTTATTCCTCTTCTCGAAGTTCTGTTGTCATCATCAGACATTATTACGACGGACTATTCATTGTTTAATAAGCAGACGAACGAGAAACAATTCCCTCGAACCCGCGGGTGTTTCGTACACAGCGCGAAATCGACCAATGCTGGGAACGATCAAGGTACACCGGTGTACATCACTTTACATGTTACCCGGCCCGTTGCGAGCCATGTAACATGCGTTTTTGTTGCGCGTCACATTATTGGTTTTCGACCAATCAAACTTCACAGTTTGTTAGCGAGGTATATTAATCATGAATGATGGAAGGAATAAAATGTTAAACACAGAATAGTCTTGACCACTCAATAGGACGAGGTAGCTTGTCATTTCACTAGTGAACATAATATGTTAAACACAGAATAGTCTTGACCACTCAATAGGACCAGGTAGCTTGTCATTTCACTAGTTAACATGAAATGTTAAACACAGAATAGTCTTGACCACTCAATAGGACCAGGTAGCTTGTCATTTCACTAGTGAACATGTCAAACACAGAATACTCTTGACCACTCAGTAGGACCAGATAGCTTGTCATTTTACTAGTTAACATGAAATGTTAAACACAGAATAGTCTTGACCACTCAGTAAGACCAGATAGCTTGTCATTTTACTAGTTAACATGAAATGTTAAACACAGAATACTCTTGACCACTCAGTAAGACCAGGTAGCTTGTCATTTTACTAGTTAACATGAAATGTTAAACACAGAATACTCTTGACCACTCAGTAGGACCAGGTAGCTTGTCATTTCACTAGTGAACATGAAGTGTTAAACACAGAATAGTCTTGACCACTCAGTAGGACCAGATAGCTTGTCATTTCACTAGTGAACATGAAATGTTAAACACAGAATAGTCTTGACCACTCAGTAGGACCAGATAGCTTCTCATTTTACTAGTTAACATGAAATGTTAAACACAGAATAGTCTTGACCACTCAATAGGACCAGGTAGCTTGTCATTTCACAAGTGAACATGTGTTAAACACAGAATAGTCTTGACCACTCAATAGGACCAGGTAGCTTGTCATTTTACTAGTTAACATGAAATGTTAAACACAGAATAGTCTTGACCACTCAGTAAGACCAGATAGCTTGTCATTTTACTAGTTAACATGAAATGTTAAACACAGAATACTCTTGACCACTCAGTAAGACCAGGTAGCTTGTCATTTTACTAGTTAACATGAAATGTTAAACACAGAATACTCTTGACCACTCAGTAGGACCAGGTAGCTTGTCATTTCACTAGTGAACATGAAGTGTTAAACACAGAATAGTCTTGACCACTCAGTAGGACCAGATAGCTTGTCATTTCACTAGTGAACATGAAATGTTAAACACAGAATAGTCTTGACCACTCAGTAGGACCAGATAGCTTCTCATTTTACTAGTTAACATGAAATGTTAAACACAGAATAGTCTTGACCACTCAATAGGACCAGGTTGCTTGTCATTTCACAAGTGAACATGTGTTAAACACAGAATAGTCTTGACCACTCAATAGGACCAGGTAGCTTGTCATTTTACTAGTTAACATGAAATGTTAAACACAGAATAGTCTTGACCACTCAGTAAGACCAGATAGCTTGTCATTTTACTAGTTAACATGAAATGTTAAACACAGAATACTCTTGACCACTCAGTAAGACCAGGTAGCTTGTCATTTTACTAGTTAACATGAAATGTTAAACACAGAATACTCTTGACCACTCAGTAGGACCAGGTAGCTTGTCATTTCACTAGTGAACATGAAGTGTTAAACACAGAATAGTCTTGACCACTCAGTAGGACCAGATAGCTTGTCATTTCACTAGTGAACATGAAATGTTAAACACAGAATAGTCTTGACCACTCAGTAGGACCAGATAGCTTCTCATTTTACTAGTTAACATGAAATGTTAAACACAGAATAGTCTTGACCACTCAATAGGACCAGGTAGCTTGTCATTTCACAAGTGAACATGTGTTAAACACAGAATAGTCTTGACCACTCAATAGGAACAGGAAACTTGTCATTTCACTAGTTAACATTTGATGTTATAATTTATAATACCCCATACAAAGATTATGCCTTTTTGATTGGTTTAGAGCAGGTCACATGATATGTCCTATTTTTGGTAAGGCTGTGCAAACTCAACATGCTTTACACAGTACACACAGCAAACAAGGTACCAGACCCGTAGCAAATGTACTATAACCATGGCAACAGCAGCTTCATCGTACCAAGATGTCTAGGCACAATATATGTATGGAGTATCATAAAACAAATAATTAATGCTTTTATTCATGCTATGGTTAAAACTATGACTCCCTCGGTGATCCAGGAGCGGTCTTTTTTTCATTGGCTTCACCTCTGGAAAGTAGTACGCTCCAAAGTCCAAGGATCACCTCGGGCGTTATAGTTTCAACCATAGCACTCAAAGCAGCTAACATTTGTATTCTACTCTTTCTTTCAACTTTTTTATTTTTCTGGAACTTGAATTTGAACAATGTGTGCAAGCAGTGACTGAGCCCTCCAATCACAGTTCCCCTTTCAGAAGAACCAATCAGAGCAGTAAATGTTTCTATAAATAGACCAGCATGTCTTACACTCTTCATTCTCCTGCAATGATTAGAGCAAGCTAGTTGAAACATTGAGACATATAATCAAAACTGAGTGGTCTCCCGAATTCTGAAATCTACCCTGCGTTAGTTGAATAAAGCTTGTTGTTTTTTTCATTGTATGCTTTTTGTAGTTTCTGTATTTCCTGTAATTGTTGTATTCAACAGTCCTGGTATTCACTCTTTCACTTTCCTTAAGCGCTTTGAGACTTTATTGTGGTTTTGTGCTATATAAAAACTGTTCATTATTATTATTATTATAAGCAAGTTCCAAAAGAACAAGAATACACACAGCAAACTAAATATTTACATACACTAAGCTTGGGCGATATCGGTTTATTTTATTCACGATATATCACCGACAATATATCGCGATATTCGATATAAACGCGATTAATTAAATTTGACATCATCAGTCTTCAAACTCCAAGTGAAAGTTGTAGAAGAGACAGTCATAGCATAAGAGAGGTGTTCTAATGACCTAGTCTTCTGGTTTTACTCCAAACCCATGGGCTGCAAGATGTCTAAGCTAGCAAATACATCGCGATGATTAATCGATATCGCGATGTATCGCGAATATCACGATATATCGCGATATATTGATTAAAACCAAATCCATCCGATATTGAAATCATTTCCAAATTAATATCGCGATATTCGATAATATCGTGATATCGCCCAAGCTTAACATACACGTAGTGTTACGGCAAACCTCCTCTATGTTAATACCACACCATTCAAGCCTACTAAACTATAATATTACACATGCCAACTACTGTGTCTTCCTCTTTTCATTTTCAGGATTTCATTCCAGATCGTTTCTCTCAAGAGAATGTTCAGAAGATGGACCCTTTCTCATACATTCCATTTGCAGCTGGACCAAGGTAAAGTGTCCTAATAATTATCATTTCAAACAACTAGGATCCTTAAAGTTCAAACTTTATTTCTTTAATTCTACCATCCTTGAATGATTTATTAGAATCCTTCCTAATTTTAAAAAAATCCAACACGTAGGGGTAACTCAACACCCAAACTGGTGGACAATGATCAAATATTTGTTGTACTCAAGTGACATTAGGGGCATCATGTCTATTTAGGAAGATTTCTGGCTCTTATAGAAAATCTTCTTGGTTTGTTATCAACATTTCAACTAGTCTGCTTTAGTTGTCTTCAAGAGACTAATGACAACTAGGGCCAGCTCTTTAGCAACAGGGGTGGTTGGCTGCCCATGGTCACCCCGATTATTACTCATGTTATCAACATTTCAACTAGTGTGCTTTAGTTGTCTTCAAGAGACTAGTGACAACAAGGCCCAGCTCTTTAGCAACAGGGGTGGTTGGCTGCCCATGGTCGCCCCAATTATTACTCATGTTATCAACATTTCAACTAGTGTGCTTTAGTTGTCTTCAAGAGACTAGTGACAACATAGGGCCCAGCTCTTTAGCAACAGGGGTGGTTGGCTGCCCATGGTCGCCCAATTATTACTCATGTTGTCAACATTTCAACTAGTGTGCTTTAGTTGTCTTCAAGAGACTAGTGACAACAAGGCCCAGCTCTTTAGCAACAGGGGTGGTTGGCTGCCCATGGTCACCCCGATTATTACTCATGTTGTCAACATTTCAACTAGTGTGCTTTAGTTGTCTTGAAGAGACTAGTGACAACATAGGGCCCAGCTCTTTAGCAACAGGGGTGGTTGGCTGCCCATGGTCGCCCCAATTATTATTCATGTCGTCAACATTTCAACTAGTGTGCTTTAGTTGTCTTCAAGAGACTAGTGTCTTCAAGAGACTAGTGACAACAATGCCCAGCTCTTTAGCAACAGGGGTGGTTGGCTGCCCATGGTCGCCCCAATTATTACTCATGTTATCAACATTTCAACTAGTGTGCTTTAGTTGTCTTCAAGAGACTAGTGACAACATAGGGCCCAGCTCTTTAGCAACAGGGGTGGTTGGCTGCCCATGGTCGCCCCAATTATTACGCATGTTGTCAACATTTCAACTAGTGTGCTTTAGTTGTCTTCAAGAGACTAGTGACAACAAGGCCCAGCTCTTTAGCAACGGGTGGTTGGCTGCCCATGGTCGCCCCAATTATTACTCATGTTGTCAACATTTCAACTAGTGTGCTTTAGTTGTCTTCAAGAGACTAGTGACAACATAGGGCCAAGCTCTTTAGCAACAGGGGTGGTTGGCTGCCCATGGTCGCCCCAATTATTACTCATGTTGTCAACATTTCAACTAGTGTGCTTTAGTTGTCTTCAAGAGACTAGTGACAACAAGGCCCAGCTCTTTAGCAACAGGGGTGGTTGGCTGCCCATGGTCGCCCCAATTATTACTCATGTTGGGCAGATTCAAGGATTTAAACAATACATATTTTAACTAAGATTGCCTAAACCAAGTCACAGTGGCGAGTCTTTTAGCTGACGAGATCTGTCAAGAAATTTCGGTAAAGAATAAGATGGAAAAAATGTCATTAGTTTTGTCAGCCAACAGTGGAATTCTCATGTTGCATGTATACGGTGTCTGCACAGGACACGATGTTCATACCAATAAGTAGAACTAATATTACCTTAAAAGTTTTTCCCTTTGGGAAGTGGTGATATACCCCCCCCCCCCCCCACCCCAACCACTGCCAGGGTTGATGGTTGCTGATTTGTAAATGGTGTTGTGTAGACGAGCATTTTGGCAATTTAGTTTGACACTAAAGAGCAGTAATCTTTAATCAGAACAGTGTGACTTTATTAGAGAGTGAGGATTTATCTGTTCCATTCACTGGAGAATCACAAAGTATGTAAACCAAACATGGTCACGAGAGGGCGCTATGCTACTCAACAAATGGATTGGATGATGAATAATGAATTGCTGCCCCACTTATAAAAACCTTGCTACAACTCTGACTGTAATACACAAGTTAAAATAATAGGAAAAAACCCCAGAAGGCTTGTTCCAAAGCCAACTCTTCTTCCAACAACATTAATCCATGGTGTATTCTCAAATAGTATGTGATAACAACCATAGGAATACAAGTAAAACCTACTTCCCTTCATGATATTACATGTCAGTATTTATAAAACTGGTTCGCATCTTACTACTGTTGCTAGCTGTTGGCCCACACTTCAACACACACACTTCAAAGCTGTTGTTGTGTTTTCTTTTGTAGGAGGTTCCTTATTGACTGTAGTTTCTTTTCTTTTTGATGATGATTGTGTGGAAATAAACGTTGCTTTGAATTTACTTCTTTCTCATACAGGAATTGTATCGGTCAGAACTTTGCTATGAATGAGGAGAAGGTGTTACTTGCTCGTCTGTTGAGAAGATACCATTTAGAGTTACATCCTGACCATCCTGTAGTTGTGTCTAATCACATTGTTATGAAAGCTCATTATGATGTTAAGATTAAACTAACACGTCGTCGGTGATGTCATCCAAATCAAGCCTCAAACACACCCAGTACCTAATTCAACAAATTTTAAGAAAGTTTACCTGATTTTTATCTAGCCATGTGAATTCTCAGGGTACTCTGTAATTTCAGCATTTTCTCTAAATCTTATTGAACCTTCAAATGTTTGGGAAAGAAGTAAAGCGGTCACCTAAGGGAGAAAGAAAGTGTTAACCTAAATTGACCGCTTGTATTTAAGTTGGTGAGTGTTAACTTGGGTAACCGGAATCTTACAGGGAGATAAAGCTGATTGTGATCACTGGTTTACGTTGGAAATTCTAATCAGATACATAATTGTGAATAAATTAATCTTTAAGGTTACGTTTTACAAAATTATATTATATACATGTACATGTTATAATTCAACAAATTATATTATATTATGATTATGAAATTATATTATATTATGATTATGAAATTATATTATATTATGATTTTGTTCTATTTTTCTCATTGATAGCGCATTTTGTTAATAACAAATGAGTAGGTGGGCTCTGATACAGAATATTTCCCAACACTGCTAGAGATTTTTCTGTATGACCAAATAATTAGTTTTGCGTGAAAACGTGTGAAATTGCCTTTCTGAACTTTGCACTATTTTCATATTCCTGTATGTGCAGTGAACAATAGGAAATGTACTGGGGTGAAAATTATTTGTGCATTCAAGAAACCAAAATTGAGTTACACTAATGTGAATGAACAGAATTGCCCCAAAACGTCATCATTTGTCTTTAAATTCAAATTGTTGTAAATTTTTATCAGATTCTATAGGAGACTTTCCAACGCTAGGTGGCAGCAGACATACCGGGTAAATTTCCATTGTTTACGTAGTTCTGAACATGCGGTAATTCTGAGAACAATGGATTTACCCGGTAAGTCTGCGTCCCAGAAACTCTCCCATTGTCATGTATGTTTTTACTTATTAAAATTTGACGTATGTGATCTATTTTATTTTATATGGGAAGAAAAAAGTTGTTACCATCATGGTAGGGTCATGCATTGGTAATGACTACAAACATATTGAATAATTTCTATCTGATGGTAATGGACGTAAATATCCTGTGAAATTGTTTCAACTGAAGTGTCCCTCTTGATAAGAAATCAATAAGGCGAGATTTGGAGCTTGAGATTAGCCATGCTGCAGCCAGAGATGCAGTTGTTGCAACCATAGAGCCCTATGATACAACGTTTTGATGGAAACATCTTGAAAGTATGCAGCTGAAACTTGAAACTTTCACAGGTGACTTTTATTTTTTAAAAGTGCCTATAAATCAGAATTATGACATAAACAATTTAACATCTCTAACAATGATCCTTCCTTGAAATGAAGATTGGAAAATAAAATCATTAAGGCCTACATATAATAGCAATTTATTGGAATTATGTATTTTTTATAGTATTGAAATCTTGGAACAAACGCAAATAAATATGGCTTCTTTTAAAGCATTCTAAAAAGTGAGGTCTGTCTTTGTATTTTCCTGTTTATAGTTCAAATGGTAATTTCTGTACGATAATTGCATGGGGAAATATGCAGAATCTTACAGCCAATTTCTCATTCATTGTGACCGAAACAGATACCCAGTGAATATGTGGTGGCAGTAATACATATATTCAAAGACTAATACATGTACATGTATTGGTGTATTTGATGCCAATGTCACCAGTAATTACATTCACTTGGATAAAATTATGACTTTGATCAATGGCTGTCCCATGGGTTGAGGTCAGGAATATTTAGGGTTAGGGTTGGGGTTAGGAATGTTTATTTTAAACACATATGGGATAAGGAATGTTGGTGTTGCCCTTTGAATTTGAATACAAATGTGTACTAATTACAATGTACACCTCATGCTTTGTAAATCCCATGGAATTGAAGGAGAATCTACTGGCATAGTCTACTGGTTAGGACACCTGCCATCCCAGCTGCCTAGGATGTTGCCTTATCATTTTAGAATGAATAGAATAGAATAGAATAGAATAGAATGTTTTATTGTCACTTGTAAAAAAAACAAATATTTGTACAGTGAAATTCGTTTAGGTTTTGCGTGTCTAAAAATATGTTGTATAAAAATGCTAAGCAAATATTAGCAGGACCCCAAATAGAGTTTGTATATAATGACATGGTACCTAGGCTGGTAACCCTGGTAAGCATAATTTTATGTATAAGGTTTTAATGCTAAGCAGCTTTATGAAATTGGGCACAGTTTGCAAGGTTGTGGGTGTCACAGCTTACCCCGCAAGGCACCCATGACCGAAAGACAATCTAGGCAAACTCATTAATTATAGACAAGTGACACAAGAGTTACATATTTACAATAAATAATTACAAGTTTAATTACACTTCTCTCCAACCGTCACTAAGTAGCGTCTATCTCACAAATCGGTATTAAATGAAATCCAAATCAATGAATGATCTAAATACTTTGGTCACGACCTGTTCCAAAAGGACTTCTCAAATTCAGAAAGGTTTTCAATAAAACAGACTGTGTCCAATTCCTGCCGACATAAACTTTAGTCCAATTAAAGGAAACTATTTGACTGGATAAATTAATCCCAGTTTAACAGTTACCTTTATTATGGCACCTTTTCTAATATACACAAACTATGCCCTCGATCAACATTTGGAGGTACATGTACTTAATATTTACAATCAAAGAAATCCCAAAAACCCACAGCTCTAGAGTGTTCACTGCTCTAAGCCTGGTTAACGTTTTTGTTATACACAAAGGACAAGCAAAGTTCAGCTATGAACTTGGGGCAGACTTTACTCCCCAAAATTATTTACAAATATCAACTCCCTTCAAAAGAGCGACAGTAACACTGGCGACTTTTTTATAGGTTATTGATCACACTCAATCAAAGTCAACAATAATAAGTAATAACAGTTACGTCCTTTGGACTATTCTCTCCGCATAAATATATTTCACATTAGCGGTAAACTACGGAAGCTTAAAGTGACCATCCGCGTTTCCGAGTTACTGAGATAACTATTTATTATCCTGGTGTCATGTGTTTTCAGTAGGATAACAGGAAAATTTTTCACAATCAAAAACTGAATGATTTTTTTTTCAAATCATCTATCCAATTTTTTAACAATAACACTTACACTTCATGGTGTGCTGAAATTTTTAAAGTTTTGGTTTTACGTTGCGAGAGACAGTCCGCCATTAACAGTGATTATGCATGCACGACATTGGAGCAACGTCATATGTTTTCACACCTTTCATTGGTTGGTATTTTATTGAATATTCCGAAGCTAGTAGTATGGCTTGCAAAATAAATCAAAATATTATTCAATTACTACTTAACAAATTTAATTACATTTTTGTCCCAAGGCATTATGGCTACTATATTAGAATCGAGAGATATCATAAGGCATGGTAGTAAAAACACCCCACCCCCCTTAAAACACACACACTTCATAACAATCCGTTTTCCCCCATTTTAGACCAGTAATGTTTTGTTTCAGGAGATAACAAACCAATCTTTGATATATTCTCTTTAATATAGATTTTTTGTAATTTTCACTTAAAATATTTAAATTTTTTCCTCATATTGGCACACCATAGAATCCCAAAAAGTAACCACCTCACGTGATCCATCTATTTAAGTGACTAAAACAGGATGAAAGAAACTCAATCTTACAGATAGTAATTTTGTTTTGAACTTTCGAGGTTGGATGATGTTTCTTTGACTCATTTGAATGTTGGCATAATAATGCACTAGTGATTTATACCAAAAATCAATCATTTTATAAATATTTGAGCATAACCAACGTCAGGAAACTTTATTCTCAGCATGATTAAGCCTGATAAAAATACAGACCGTAAGTAAACTGCATAGCTTCTGCAACCGGTGCAGCTTGCACAATCTCGCGGTAAACGGGAATCAAAGTTGGGGGTTCGAAAACATATGAGGGTCGATAACGTATGACGCTACGATAATATACAATAGGCCTAATAAGTAAAGAAACGTTCCCACCGGATTATAGGCGACTGGCGTCCACTTTCCACTCCACAAAGATTAAAGCTAGAGACAATCCCAGCTTCCACATAGTAAACTCAAACCAGTCACAAAGTTCAAAGTTCACAAAGTTCTCACAAAGTTGTTGCGCCCTCTGCTGCTAAATGTAGCAACTATGACTCGGGACGTCTTATTAGCCTCGGCCGACACTCAGTCTGGCATTGCTTCTTTTGTTCCAAATTACTCACACCCAGGGGTGAAAACCATCTATTTGTTGGAAAAAGTAAACCAAAATCTTCTAATAAATTTGTCCAACAAATGAATACTAAACTGCTCAACGATTTCCATGAATCTTTCATAAACTTTCTTACACAAAAATTGATGAATATTTCCAAGTTCCCAAACAATAGAGAATTAGATGAACACGCCTTTTGAATAAATGTATTAAGCATTGAAAATAGCCATGACTTGCATTTTTCAAACCACATCAATTTAAAACTAAACTTTTTCTTGGAACAAAAATAGCATCATGCACTTGATTTTAGTAAAGTTTGAAATGCAGTAAGCATGCAATAAAAACAAGAAATTTACTTACGGTTTCCATAATAGTATAGCTCTTGAAGTCCAGCTCTCAGAATTGTTGTCTCCTCACTTCAACCAATTTGCCTTACGATTAATAGCAGCCTGAAAATCTGCTCTGATTTTGGCAATGGCGCACAATCACAAAGATTTGCAGAGACTAACACCCAGTGCAATTTTCTGTCACTGGATCAACAAGGATCACATCCTCTCTCTATCTAAGACGCTGCTAGAATGACCTCCCTCTATCCAACACACAGCTAGCATACACTCACTCTCCCTGACCACACCCATGTACTCAACATACCCCAAAATTTCACCCATTCAAAACGTCATACTTGAACGGAACATAATGCCCTAAGGAATTTCTGGGTGTAACTTACCACTGCAGACCCAAATAAGGCAAAGCATTTAAATAATATAACAAAGACACAGAATAACTACCTATAGTACTAGCCCTGCCCACTGATGAACTATTCATGAGGTCAGCAAACTATTACTAAGCTCACAGCTACTGAGGAGGGAAATACTATATACACATGTCTCCATGAGGTTAAACTGTGACATTGGGTTTGATCCAAATCTTGTTTTCTGTTTGATTGGAAAGTGAGGACTAACGGTATCAGGCCTACCACACGTCCATAAGGGTGAACCCTAGAATAAGAATTAATGTCTGGCCATGAAGCTCACATTTCTGGTTCTGTTTTATCTGAACACATACAAATAACAATGAAAACAACAGCTTTCAATTCTATTTTTCCAAATGGTCTTATTTAATATTTTTATACAAACACATATTTTTAACATTTTACATAAAATTTATAATTATTGGGGTTTGTATGAACATCAACAAACTTAAATTTTACCTTACTGAATCAATTATAAATGTCTGCTTTATGGACAAAAATGTAGCGTTTTGAAAAAATGTATCACAAAGCTAATACGTGTCTTGTTCTAGTACATAAGATGGGCCTTTGATAATGAAAGAGTTTACAGCTTATGGCGAGTCTGCTCTACAGACTTCATTGAGTAACTATAAATGTCCAGTCAATTTGACTCGTAGAAACTCTCAATGCTTTCTGGATATAAGTTGGATAACCAGAAAGAGATTGATTGATTTACAAACATTTTCTTTGAGTTCAGGTCAACTTCAAGTCGGGTCAGCATTTTGTGTATCATTTCTGCTTACAAGTCGTATGAAAAGAACCGAACTCTTATTTTGAGTTCTTCAGACATCTTCTTGAGACATTCTGATAGTTTCCTAAATCTTCAAAGCAAGCGGCTGGTAAAAGAGTACAAGAAATAGAATGGTTTGAGTGATCTCTCCTCACAACAAAGTTATAAAGTAATCCAACATGAGTCTTCTGGGGACACTTGGTGGCAGCAGACTTTAAATACTAGGTAAACCCATTGATCAGAACTAAATAAACAACAGAAATTTACCTGGTAAGTCTGCTGCCATCTAGCATTCCAAAGCCTCACTATGGCTGAATGTAAACTACAGTCCAATCCAATCTGAATGTCATGGTTTCAAAAACAACAAGAAACTATCCACAGTGATTCTACCTATGGTGATAGTTAAAAGTGATGTCACCTTCACCAAACGTCAAAAAAGTTCACAACATTATTCAATTTGTCAATATAGAAAATAGTCAACAGCAAAAACATGATATGGTTATTAACACAGTGTTTAGAAAGTCAGAAGTACTGTAAGGTTTAAACCTGTACACAATAAAAAAGAGCATTTGTTACAAAAGAACATCTGCATAATTCCAGGCAAGGTCAAATACAACTCAAGAGTTGCTTTTCAAAAGTTAAAATGTGTCCTAACAAATTCAAGAAAGTTTTATAAGTTTTTTAAAATTGCTTAATTTTTGAATCAAGTTTTTCTCTCCATTCATTAATAAATGCATTGAATTATTTGTTCGTAATTTACTTATGCAATTATCATTATTAAAGCGAATCAGAGAATTCTTCTTTTTAAAGAAGAATTAAAAGCATTTTGCAAAGTGCCATTGGATAACAAAACTTTGTGCATTTTTAAAAGAAAAGATACAACAAATTTGTTCAGCAAAGCTTTTGGTCAGTAATATAAAGACCATTACACTCAAAACAGAAGCACTTCTGTATTTTAAGCTTTAACGTAATGAAGGCCAATGGCCAATCTTACTCTTTTTTTGTTTAGCTTTTTACCTTTTATGGTACTTGGTTACTAGCCTTGAGTACTCACTTAGAAAAATATTTCATTTTACTAAAACTAAAACTAAAACCGGTTGCAGAGAGTAGGTTTAAAAAGTGATTTTAGCAGCGAATTGTTGATTTATTTCTTTGGTCCCAATAAAGACAACTTCTTCCAATTCTAAATAGATGAATCAAGTAGCATTTGTACAAAAACATTGTAACATATACCCATACTCAGGCTTGCAATTTCAGCATTAAGAGGGCAAGGTCATTTTCATTATGCAGAGGGCAACTCAAAGGTCATGACCTCTGTGTAATTCCAAGCCTGACGTACTTACTTGAATCTTACAAAATTCAAGAGCTGAGCCACAACTCCCCCCCCCTAAAAAAGTGACTTATTTCATGATGGAAGGCTGTATTTTCATAGAACAGAAGCTCCTAATTATTTTTAAGTTGTTTTTAATAATATTATCATAAAAGCCTTTAGTTTATAATAACTACACTGACAATAATCATAATTCACAACTGAATCTAAGGGGCAAACACAATAGACATCTCATATAAAAAAGTCTTCCTTCAAATAGTGAAATAACAATGCACTGAATCCTTTGCATGCTCCTCCAAAACCAAATCACACATGCAAGATTTTATTATAGAAATATGAACATGAATGCAAACAAAACCCCAAACTTTCTGTATTTATAAGACGATTATTATTCTTTTGTACATGGCCAAACAATTAATCTTTTTACAATGCCACACAGCACATTACTTATAGTTTTACAACATTCAGTACTCAGGAAACGATACAGTTCTTTGTTTTATAACGTCCAGCACTCAGGAAACGATACAGTTCTTTGTTTTATAACGTCCAGCACTCAGGAAACGATACAGTTCTTTGTTTTATAACGTCCACCACTCAGGAAACAATACAGTTCAAAGTTTTATAACGTCCAGCACTCAGGAAACGATACAGTTCTTTGTTTTATAACGTCCAGCACTCAGGAAACGATACAGTTCTTTGTTTTATAACGTCCAGCACTCAGGAAACGATACAGTTCTTTGTTTTATAACGTCCACCACTCAGGAAACAATACAGTTCAAAGTTTTATAACGTCCAGCACTCAGGAAACGATACAGTTCAAAGTTTTATAACGTCCACCACTCAGGAAACGATACAGTTCTTTGTTTTATAACGTCCACCACTCAGGAAACAATACAGTTCTTTGTTTTATAACGTCCAGCACTCAGGAAACAATACAGTTCAAAGTTTTACACCTCCCCCGCACTCAGGAAACGATACAGTTCTTTGTTTTCCTCTTGGATTTCTTGCGACTACCAGGCTGTTTCTGATTGGATGGTTGTGACTGTGACCGCGCCCTTGCGTAGGTCTCTACATATCGAATCCTTGGCTTGCCCTGATCACTCGGACTGAAATAATCCTCATCTTCTGAAGATGATGAGCTTGAGATGTAGTCATCATGGTAACCACGTCTACGCCCGCGAGCGTAACGATCCATGGCAGCTCTCTGGTCTAAAGTGACCTCTGATCGAGATCGTCCAGTTACTCTCTCTGAGTGGTACACGTTGGATTTCCTGTCAAAGTAATCATTCTCACGTGGATTCCTTGGTTGGGTTCCGTAGTGTCCCATTGTTTCAGGCCTTCTCATTCCATTATGATAGTTAGCATTAGTCTTGGGTACCAGACCATGTCTATAACTACTATCAGTCCGAGGGATTATATAGCGCTCATCATTGATGCTGTGCGTGGAGCGAGTTCGCTGAGAGCCTCCAATTGTATTGGTGGCAGTTCTTACTTCGCTTGCCCCTCTACGCTGTATCTGTTCCGTGTTTGGGGGAGGTTGATATTGACTGTCAGCCTTATCTGTCTTTAAGTGGCGACTCTGTGCAGAAGCTGTGCTATTACGTCTCTTTTCAGCAGCAGTTCTTACACTAGCTCGTCTCCTATCTTCAGCCGCTGTCTGAGATTGTCTCCTTAAGTCAGGGAGAGAATGACGAGATAGATTCCGAGATCTATGAATAGACTGCTGGGTCCTCTCCTCCTCTTTCTTCACTACAGACAAGTTGTCTAGATTGAGCTCCTCTACGTTGATTGGACGTCGACTACGGCTCATCTTGGGAGATCCTAATCCCATGGGATCATCCATCTCCTGTGGAGCTTTCTCTCCTCTGCTGCAAGTTCCACTGCAGTAGATCAGTCCATGCTTGGGCAAGAAAGGTCGGCCTAGTAGCGACGTCCCACAAGTACAGCATTGAAAGCATTTCTGGGTGGCGTGCCAATGTTGGCCCTCGTGTGACATCTGCCCCTGGTCTACACCAATAGGTTCCCCACAGGTATCGCAGTACTCAGCAAACATGGTCTCAAAGCATGTACAACAGTAGGGTTTCCCTTCCCGCATGATGTAACGCTCACCACCAAGCTCTTTGTCGCACTCAAAACAACAAAAGTGTTTCATATGCCAGCTGCGACCTTCTGCCTCGGTACACTCATCAGCAAAGATGATCTAAAGATACAAAATAACAAATAAATACTTGTCAAAAATAACCTCCAGGCAATAAACATGTTAATGTTACAACACTCTGTTTACACCACTCTCAACACAGAATTGCATCAAAGCCACTTGGCAGATAACATAATCTGACAACAGATACAAATCTCGGAATTTCCCTGCAAAGTATTTGTCAGTTTGCCAATGACCGAGCACCCTCCACATTCAGCTGATTCATTAGCTAGGATACAAAGACCATTTGCATTACTGTCATTCTAGTCAAACTTAGTAGTCATAAAGCATTGTGAGTAGATTTCAGCTGCCAGTTTGCATACATCTTCAATCGTTACCAATTCACTCTCACTTCTATTGGTAAATGGATTAGATTAGATTAGATTAGATTAGATTAGATTAGATTAGATTAGATTAGATTAGATTAGATTAGATTAGATTTGATTAGATTAGATTTGATTTATTGTCCACGTTAAAAAACATAGAAATACAAGTATACACAAATATTAATACATCATAACTGATGTTGAGTGGTGCTTTATGTTTTTCACCAAATAAAAAGTGAAAAACTAAAGGAAATCGGTTACACTTTTGTTGTGCCTATTAGCTATAAATATATGTAAGTAACCGAATTAGCTATAAATATATGTAAGTATTGCTTTAAGAGGCAAACTCAAGAAACATCCAAGGCGAAGAACAAACAGGCCGCTGAAGCCATGGCTACGGTTGCCCTGGTCTTGACCTTGTCGTCCCTTCAAAGTTTCCTTTAATCTTAAAAGATTTTCCAACGAAAATGGTCTTAACAAAATCAAAGTAGCCTTGCCCTATCAAAGATGAATTTTTGAGGCCTAGGCACAGTTTAACAGAACTGCTTTAGCACAAAAAGTAGCTAAGCGTAGCAACATTTTGCTTAAACCAGAAACCGCTTACTAATGTACCAATGTACAATTCGTGACTGATGTCCTGCTCATTTCTGCTAAGTAGATCATTGGTAAGCAATATTTTCTGCTTGAGCAGCTGTGATGAAATTGGGCTCTGATGTCCAGTTATGATGAATTCATCACTGAAATCAAGTCCATTCATCAAAACCAACCTTAAACAGCTTCTCATTTTGTCTGCTAACTAACAGCTATTATTTCCACCCTTTTAATATAAATGTGACTCATAGTAATTTCTGGGTTATTAACTTGAATTGTGGACTCACCTCATCACAAGCGGCACAGCGAGGCTTAAGGGACTCCGCATGGTGTCTGCCACAATGTATCTTGCCATCACGGAAGAAATATATCAGGTCTACTAGTTGTTCCTTGCAGACGGTACAGACAAAGCATGCCGGGTGCCAGCAGGCGTTATGACCAGCCCTAGAGGCTGAGATTGCGATATCACCACCGCAGATTGCATTACCACACTGTAGGATGGATTGAGAAGCCAAGCAGAGGTTTAGTATACAAGGTAATGCTGAGGATGGTTGAATACAAGCCTGAATGAGGACAAAGCTGGGTTTCTCAAGGAGTTTTAAGGCCAAGAAACAAGATTGTCTAAAGTTTGCAGAAGCTACAAGTTAATTTCACAAACAATGGCACATAAAATACAGAATAGTTACATTCCCTTCTTAAATACAATTTAGAATTCTCATATTGGTGGATTTCTTCATGAGTTAACGAGACATATATTCATATAGACTGATAATTATCTTATACAGGTGATACTTGAAAGCTATTCTTCCCATCTATATGACAAGCAAATAATCCTAATATTGAGCTGAGTAAGAAGTGCCTGGTTTTAACACAAGATTTACAAATTACAAAATCCTTTATTGGCTCATCCATAATTTTCCCATTATGAGAAGTAAGAGCTTGATGTACCAGGGGTTGACTCATATAATGTCAGCCCTTTGTAAATCAAAGCGGATCTATACATAATTCAAGCAACGTATACGCATCATTTATCAAGGGTAAGTGGCGTCACGAGTCAAGAGTTTCTTGTTTTATATCATCAGGTCTAGGTAGCCTAACTGTTCATGCCACACTTCCACCATGTCCTAATGTATACACAAAACACATGGTCATACATTAATGTAAGTCGCTCAGCGCGCCATAACACTGATTTAGTCTGGTGTTGATGATGACACAGGGTGTCTGGGAGTGAGTGTCGGAGAGTGAGTGTTGGTTTTAATCAGGTTGATAAATGGTGAAAACTGGAAGGCACTTCAGATTGAAACGCTATAATTAATTGCCAGCCGATGAAGGTTTGCAGACAATCAGAGCGAAAACCCTGAACTAACAAACTTTAGAAATGTTAGGAATTAATTTCCATTCATTGCCCTGCTTAATGACAAGTTTTTAAATAAATCACTTTATATTAAACACTTGTATTCATCAAGTGCTTCCTCGAATTGTGCCACTTTTTAGTCAGTTGAGTCAATAATGGTCTGAAATGGGCTCCCATTTCATTACAATCTCCAATACACCACGAGCCTGCAATTTCATCTTTGAGAGGGCAAGGCCATTTTCATTTTGTAAGGTGCACTTCATATTGCAAAATCTTCAAGTGTATGGAAACACCAAGGCCAAGACTAGAGGCATCAGAAGTAATGGCATGAGTGGCCTGTGTAATTCAAGGCCTAGAGGCATCAGAAGTAATGGCATGAGTGGCCTGTGTAATTCAAGGCCTATGTTTAGTTCTCTTGTAAATCAAGTTGTCTTTTCAGGAGGTTTATTATTTAGTTTATTTCAATGTAAAGTTAAGTAAGTTTTCCCATTTTCAAACTAATTTAACTCATCTCTTCCCCCCCCCCTCTTTTGGGGGACAAATATAGCATTTCATCTGATCAGGTATGCCTGTATATACCCACTGCCATTTACTGGTTGCTTTGACTCAGGCATAAAACAGCGCCCAGCTAGAGTTTTCTTTCTGTTTTGGTCATTCTCAATACCCCACGCTGTGTGGCTTGATTACATCAATATGATCTCACACTGTGGAGCGCTGGTACTTCGTGTAAGGTATCTGACCGTGTTGCTTTAATAACACTAGCCTGTTGTTTGAATGTCAAAAGCTTGGCTGGATACCGGGGATGTTATACAGCCTTCGTGACAGTCAGGCAACCGTAGCGGTAAAGTCTAGTTACTGTTTCAGTTATAATACACACACGCAGTATGACTAGTTACTGTTTTCAATGATAAAACAGATATATGTATCCATTTTGCATTTGAAGTTTTCACATTTGATAAGTCTTTCAATGTCACTCGTCGAGACATAGTATCATTGATGATCAAGCAATAGAAGAAACACATTTTTTACTTGTGACTTTACTTTGTACAAATTGGCACTGGTACAATTTTCTTGAGAACGATTTTTATTCTTCAATTCTAATGTTGTGTATAAATTTGAAAGTTATCAAGTTATCTAGTCAATTCTTTGTTCTACCCCAAAAATCATTTACAAATGTACCCAGTCAGTTTCCCTTGTGGTTTATATTTATGTCTGAAACAAAAAGTCGCATCCCCTTAAGGTGATCCCCTAGCTGCCGCTTCCCAGGTTGTATCGTAATTTGGGTGTGATCCCTCGCTACACGGCACTTAACGGTTGTATGGCTTCTGACTGGCACCCCCGAACAAAGATATTGACAAAATAGGGACACCGCCAATATAGGGCTAGATAGCTCAGTTGGCGTTAATACGGAGGTCGTTGGTTAGAATCCCACTCTAGTCAATTCTTTGTTCAAACCCAAAAATCATTTACAAATTTACCCAGTCAGTTTCCCTTGTGGTTTATATTGCTATCTGAAACAAAAAGTCGCATCCCCTTAAGGTGATCCCCTAGCTGCCGCTTCCCAGGTTGTATCGTAATTTGGGTGTGATCCCTGGCTACACGGCACTTAACGGTTGTATGGCTTCTGACTGGCACCCCCGAACAAAGATATTGACAAAATAGGGACACCGCCAATATAGGGCTAGATAGCTCAGTTGGCGTTAATACGGAGGTCGTTGGTTAGAATCCCACTCTAGTCAATTCTTTGTTCAAACCCAAAAATCATTTACAAATTTACCCAGTCAGTTTCCCTTGTGGTTTATATTGCTATCTGAAACAAAAAGTCGCATCCCCTTAAGGTGATCCCCTAGCTGCCGCTTCCCAGGTTGTATCGTAATTTGGGTGTGATCCCTGGCTACACGGCACTTAACGGTTGTATGGCTTCTGACTGGCACCCCCGAACAAAGATATTGACAAAATAGGGACAACGCCAATATAGGGCTAGATAGCTCAGTTGGTAGAGCGCCGGCACGTTAATCCGGAGGTCGTTGGTTCGAATCCCACTCTAGTCAATTCTTTGTTCAACCCCAAAAAATAAATTTGAAAGTGTAAATCTTTCAACAATTAATTGGTTCTCTTAACTCAATTGTATAAATGGGAACCCAAAGAGGCTGTGATATTTCTATATTGGATTAGACCATCAGCCCCAATACAATCCCTTTCCTAGAGCCACCCCCATTAGCCTAGTAGAGCCCTGTACCCACCTGATAACAGACACAACCTGCCAGGGTAAGAGGTAAAGATCTTGCTGATCCCCTTCCTAGAGCCCCCCATTAGCCTAGTAGAGCCCTGTACCCACCTGATAACAGACACAACCTGCCAGGGTAAGAGGTAAAGGTCTTGCTGATCCCCTTCCTAGAGCCCCCCCATTAGCCTGGTAGAGCCCTGTACCCACCTGATAACAGACACAACCTGCCAGGGTAAGAGGTAAAGGTCTTGCTGATCCCCTTCCTAGAGCCCCCCATTAGCCTAGTAGAGCCCTGTACCCACCTGATAACAGACACAACCTGCCAGGGTAAGAGGTAAAGGTCTTGCTGATCCCCTTCCTAGAACCCCTCCCCCCATTAGCCTGGTAGAGCCCTGTACCCACCTGATAACAGACACACCCTGCCAGGGTAAGAGGTAAAGGTCTTGCTGATCCCCTTCCTAGAGCCCCCCCCCCCCCTTAGCCTGGTAGAGCCCTGTACCCACCTGATAACAGACACATCCTGCCAGGGTAAGAGGTAAAGGTCTTGCTGATCCCCTTCCTAGAGCCCCCCCCCCCCCCCTTAGCCTGGTAGAGCCCTGTACCCACCTGATAACAGACACATCCTGCCAGGGTAAGAGGTAAAGATCTTGCTGATCCCCTTCCTAGAGCCCCCCCCCCCATTAGCCTGGTAGAGCCCTGTACCCACCTGATAACAGACACATCCTGCCAGGGTAAGAGGTAAAGGTGTTGCTGATCCCCTTCCTAGAGCCCCCCCCCCCCCATTAGCCTGGTAGAGCCCTGTACCCACCTGATAACAGACACAACCTGCCAGGGTAAGAGGTAAAGGTCTTGCTGATCCCCTTCCTAGAGCCCCCCCCCCCCCATTAGCCTGGTAGAGCCCTGTACCCGCCTGATAACAGACACATCCTGCCAGGGTAAGAGGTAAAGGTCTTGCTGATCCCCTTCCTAGAGCCCCCCATTAGCCTGGTAGAGCCCTGTACCCACCTGATAACAGACACAACCTGCCAGGGTAAGAGGTAAAGGTCTTGCTGATCCCCTTCCTAGAGCCCCCCATTAGCCTGGTAGAGCCCTGTACCCACCTGATAACAGACACAACCTGCCAGGGTAAGAGGTAAAGGTCTTGCTGATCCCCTTCCTAGAGCCCCCCCCCCCCCCCCCCCATTAGCCTGGTAGAGCCCTGTACCCACCTGATAACAGACACATCCTGCCAGGGTAAGAGGTAAAGGTCTTGCTGATCCCCTTCCTAGAGCCTCCCTCTTCCGCTGGGTGCTGAATAGCTTTAGTTCCCTCTTCTCCTCTTCACTCAACCCATTACAGTAGCGTCCCTCGTTGTCATGAGGTGGTAGCTGCTGCATCAGAGACTTGATGCGATACTTCTCACCATCGCTGTTTACATATGGGATCTTATTGTCTGGAAGAGCACTCATGTACTGGTGAACCTAGAGATAGGGGAAAATAAGAACAAGGTGTTTAAGATTAGGGCAAACATTTGAAATAAATAATGAAACCCTTTACTAATTGCACCTGGCTGAAAATATTGTATAAAATTTGTGGTTTTAAAAATACATTGAATAGAAAAAAAGAAAAAACTAATTCCTACCCCGGGAGCAGATTAAAAGAAACCAGGGAACGATTTCATCACTGCAATAACCTACATGTATCTCTCTGATAGTTTGTATATACTCAGCGCCTTGAGTACCTTGTTTGGTAGTACCGGCGCTTTATAAGACTTCATTATTATTATTAAATCAGCACTTGTGCATAGCAAAGCATCAAGACTGACGTATTTTGTGCACATTGAATGCTAATATTGAGTGGCAAAATGGCAATTTTTGAGTATCAACTGATACAATTTGTGTAGCATTTTGTTTTGCTATACAAGGGAAATCGATCACTGGAATGCCTACTATAAATAGCCACTAATTAACATTTCTTTTCTTCCATATAGATTTTGGTTTTGAATAGATGTGAACTTTGATTCAAAAGTAACAAATACTTATAATGTTTTATACATGCACTGAAAAGTGTTTAAGGGTCTACATGGGACAAAAAAACAAGACGTCCACAGACTTACACTGAACTTACACAGTTTGAAGATAATGATAGTAGAAAGCTTCCCAGAAAATATTATTTGCTGAGGTGCTGTAGTGTTTGAGATATGAGTAAAACAATAGCATGCAAATAATTTTTGTCTCACTGATCACGAGACAATTTTTTTTAAGCATAAAAACATTTGTATGGCATTGTTTTACTCATTTCTCAAAAACTACAGCACCTCAGCATCTTATATTTTCAGGGAAGCTTTCTACTATCATTATCTTCAAACTGTGTAAGTTTAATTAAAACCTGTGGACATTGTGTTAGTGTTACAAAAAGTACCCAAATCCTTTAAGCACCTCCACAAGCATATTACTGGGATAGGGTTGCCTACCTACAAAGGTATCCCATCATGTTTCTCATAATCAAAGAATAAACATCTAGGCAACGCGTTCCTATTCCCTAGAAGCTACAAATCAGTCTTTCAGAGCTCCATCCTCAACTCAAATAGAGATACACTATTAAACAATCTTACCAATAATTCTTATAATAGATTTTTTTGTTAACAAGTAGCCAAAAGGAAATGTACCTGTTCTGGTTTGAGGCCTGGAGGCACCCATGTATACTCCTCCAACACGCATCCACTGTCGTCATCAGATGTTGAGTTCCTCTGAAAATCAGTCATCATTCTACTAACTGTCTTCTCTTGATCCCCAGACATGATGTAATGGTCCTCCCGAGGACACTTACAATGTAGGCAGATCTTCCTGTAGGCCACAAAGACGACACAAAGAGGAGAGGGAAAGATGGAGAAGAAAAACTGGCTTTAATTACAGATTACAAATGAGCCTCTAACAGGACCAGTGGGAGACACTAAGATTGGGATATTAGTCATGAAGATTGTAGGGCACTGAGCACTGGTAGGTCTTAAAGGGGAAAATACAACACGGATCTCAATTGGATTTTAGGATTATCCAATTTAGAGCCAAGTTTGTAAACTCATTGTACGCTTAATGTAATGTGGCAATCTTCAAGAGCTCTCATCTATAATCAAATGATTCATAACTAAGCCCCAAGCATCACAAAATACTTGTTAAAATCTCTGTAACCTTTGTGTCAAAATCCTCAGCATCTATTTATTTAAGAAGAGACCATGGAGGGTTAAAAATAGCACTAAACAATGTTATTGTTGCATTGCAAAATTTAAACATTACATTGTGAAAATGTTTTCAACTCTGCTATGGTTTGTCAAATACCACGAACAGACGATGCCTCCAGAGGTGTAATGTGATTGAATAATAACTAGGGCTCTATTTGGGGTGGTCTAAGCATACATGTACCCCCCTTTATTTGTAAGAAGCAAGCAGACGTTCCATTCATTATTTAAAGGGTAAAGGTAGAGAGATCCATGCATCCATGACGAGCTGATCTCTGTAGATTGCATTATTCATTGTGAATCTATAGAGATAATATGCACTATGGCCTTGTGTCTTTCTACACGGCTGTGCTTTCACTGTTTGCCAATTCTATCCTAGGAATGCCCATCCGTCCATTCCCGTTACATATAAAGACTAACATGTGATTTTGTCATCAGTAAGAAAATACCTTAATCTCTAATTTCAAAATTTCTTTATCCTTCTAGACTCTAAGAAAGGTCTAGAAGAGAATCTATTTTTGTTGAAGTATTAAGGTTACTATGGTCATGACCTTTAAAACTTTGTCAGTGAGTAGATTACCAGGGCATTACAGCCTTGAGGTAAGCCTAGGATGCAACATTATCACCCACTACTGTCTCAACACGTTCCATCATCTCCAATTACTGCATCCTTATCCCCCTAACGCAAGACTACAGATAAAATGTGTCAGCGTTTGTTCACAACATGTACCCCTGCAAAGATGAGTTTCATGCTTTTGTTGTGAGCACGCACTTTGAATGGGATGAAGGATTGCAGCGCTATGAGTTATCAGTGAAAGCTGAATGACATTGTGCAGTATTAGCCAACAAGGATATTGGGCTGGAATTACATGTGTCATCACGAAGCGTACTTTAATCACGTACATTTCTTTCAAATGTGTCCATGTAGAATTATGCCTCTAAGCATCACACAAGGTTTTGCTATAAATGTATGCCTTTATGGTAACACTTTTAAGGATCTAGGATCAACTGATTAATGCAGCTACACAAACTATGAGAATTGGACAGATAGTAGAGCAGGGAAAGGCCTTGTCTAAGACTAATCTCTAAAGATCATGTTGCAATGAAACTAACATTTTGCAGAACTGTAACTTCATAAGTTAAGATCTCTTGACTCCTGATATGTTTTGCAAACAGTCATTGTTACTAAATGATGTACTTCTTCCCTCATAGCTCCATTAATCTACATTAATTTTGTACATTTCAAGTAGGTACCATCGGAACCAATCCATCAGCTTCTAAAGAGGAGGCAGTAAGCCTACATGTAGTCATACAGTGAGGAGGAGCTCAAGATGAAGATTGAGGATGGAAACAGAGCTTCTAAAGAGGAGGCAGTAAGCCTACATGTAGTCATACAGTGAGGAGGAGCTCAAGATGAAGATTGAGGATAGAAACAGAGCTTCTAAAGAGGAGACAGTAAGCCTACATGTAGTCATACAGTGAGGAGGAGCTCAAGATGAAGATTGAAGATGGAAACAGAGCTTCTAAAGAGGAGGCAGTAAGCCTACATGTAGTCATACAGTGAGGAGGAGCTCAAGATGAAGATTGAAGATGGAAACAGAGCTTCTAAAGAGGAGGCAGTAAGCCTACATGTAGTCATACAGTGAGGAGGAGCTCAAGATGAAGATTGAGGATGGAAACAGAAGCTCCTTCAAGTACCGAATCATCAATATATAAATAATCAATTAGATGCTGATGTATTCTTAATGGCGCATCATTTGATACAACTCTCTGCAGATGAGTGAATCTCCACTTGGTGAACTAATGAGTCTAAAATCAATCACAGTGGTACCCCTTAATTGTGATCCACTTCAAACTTCTTAAGACCAGCTGGACCAATTTCATAAAAGCTGTTCAAAAGCACAACACTTTGCTCCTCAGCACAATGGCAAGGTTACCAGCCATACATTGTAGTGTCATCGCTATGTATATTTGCAAAGTTCATCACTTGTGAAAGGTATTTTGTATATTTTTACTTAGATAATTTAGATTCTGAGCAACTTTTTTCTCCATTTAACACTAACAGTAACAGCTCCATAGATCTACAATAAGCCCAGTTGAAACTCCCTTCATGTGTGTTATTTACTGCTTCCCAATACACCATGCAAACACTAGTCTTTAGATGTTCACCGTGTTATTCAATTTAAAATACAACATTACTGTCACCAAAAATTGTTTAAGGGCTATTACTAAACAGACCATTTATTTTTGTGATAACAATTGAGCCTACCTTAAAATCAAAGAAATCTTGTTGAAAATAGAATCCAAAGCAGTCTAAAAGAGCAGATGTTGTTGAGAAACCCAGCCACCTGTGTCCATTGAGTTACTTTGAATACTGCTTTAAATACACAATTGCTGCCAGTCTGTGGGCAATGTTTGTCCATTTACTTATTAAGCCTAGACCAGGTAAACTAAACACCCAAGCTTTATAGCAGTCTACCACATTCCATTACCTCTGCACGTCATTCAACTGTGATTCTTTGAACTAGGTTTTTGAACCAACCCAAAGTTACAGACTCACTAAAGGGGCACAAATGTGTTTGCACACTGCTTAATCGCTGGCTGAAACCATAAAAACAAAGCGTATCTCTGGACATGGTCTGGCTGGGTTAAAGATAATCGTTGCGATTGATACATTACTAGATGGGAGGCTCCTATCTTGTCATCAAACCATTACATTCCAACAATTCCGAGCATGTTTTAGGATTGTACTAACATTGTTACAGAATGAGATATTGATGTTTAGAGACGGAAACCAAATATTTACGCGGATATAAAGTAAGGATAATGGAGCTTGACGAGAGTCTTATTTCAATGCCAGCCTGAGGTAGCCTTTTTCTTTTAGCCATACAGAAGGGGCGTTGTCCTCCCCCATGAAGTCAGTTCAAACTGGCAAAAACATCCCTAAGATTCGAAAATTCTCAATCCATAAGATCACAGAGCTTCACAAAATCACACATGTGGTAACTTTTGAGGCAATCATGATATTCCTCCGTGACTGTTTTAACTAGTTCTACCTCCATGGTTCTACCTCCCGTGACTGTTTTAACTAGTTCTACCTCCATGGTTCTACCTCCCGTGACTGTTTTAACTAGTTCTACCTCCATGGTTCTACCTCCCGTGACTGTTTTAACTAGTTCTACCTCCATGGTTCTACCTCCCGTGACTGTTTAAACTAGTTCTACCTCCATGGTTCTACCTCCCGTGACTGTTTTAACTAGTTCTACCTCCATGGTTCTACCTCCCGTGACTGTTTTAACTAGTTCTACCTCCATGGTTCTACCTCCCGTGACTGTTTTAACTAGTTCTACATCCATGGTTCTACCTCCCGTGACTGTTTTAACTAGTTCTACCTCCATGGTTCTACCTCCCGTGACTGTTTTAACTAGTTCTACCTCCATGGTTCTACCTCCCGTGACTGTTTTAACTAGTTCTACCTCCATGGTTCTACCTCCCGTGACTGTTTGAACTAGTTCTACCTCCATGGTTCTACCTCCCGTGACTGTTTTAACTAGTTCTACCTCCATGGTTCTACCTCCTGTGACTGTTTTAACTAGTTCTACCTCCATGGTTCTACCTCCCGTGACTGTTTTAACTAGTTCTACCTCCATGGTTCTACCTCCCGTGACTGTTTTAACTAGTTCTACCTCCATGGTTCTACCTCCCGTGACTGTTTTAACTAGTTCTACCTCCATGGTTCTACCTCCCGTGACTGTTTTAACTAGTTCTACATCCATGGTTCTACCTCCCGTGACTGTTTTAACTAGTTCTACCTCCATGGTTCTACCTCCTGTGACTGTTTTAACTAGTTCTACCTCCATGGTTCTACCTCCCGTGACTGTTTTAACTAGTTCTACATCCATGGTTCTACCTCCCGTGACTGTTTTAACTAGTTCTACCTCCATGGTTCTACCTCCCGTGACTGTTTTAACTAGTTCTACCTCCATGGTTCTACCTCCCGTGACTGTTTTAACTAGTTCTACCTCCATGGTTCTACCTCCCGTGACTGTTTTAACTAGTTCTACCTCCATGGTTCTACCTCCCGTGACTGTTTTAACTAGTTCTACATCCATGGTTCTACCTCCCGTGACTGTTTTAACTAGTTCTACCTCCATGGTTCTACCTCCCGTGACTGTTTTAACTAGCTCTACCTCCATGGTTCTACCTCCCGTGACTGTTTTAACTAGTTCTACCTCCATGGTTCTACCTCCCGTGACTGTTTTAACTAGTTCTACCTCCATGGTTCTACCTCCCGTGACTGTTTCAACTAGTTCTACCTCCATGGTTCTACCTCCCGTGACTGTTTTAACTAGCTCTACCTCCATGGTTCTACCTCCCGTGACTGTTTCAACTAGTTCTACATCCATGGTTCTACCTCCCGTGACTGTTTTAACTAGTTCTACCTCCATGGTTCTACCTCCCGTGACTGTTTTAACTAGTTCTACATCCATGGTTCTACCTCCCGTGACTGTTTTAACTAGTTCTACCTCCATGGTTCTACCTCCCGTGACTGTTTTAACTAGTTCTACCTCTATGGTTCTACCTCCCGTGACTGTTTTAACTAGTTCTACCTCCATGGTTCTACCTCCCGTGACTGTTTTAACTAGTTCTACCTCCATGGTTCTACCTCCCGTGACTGTTTTAACTAGTTCTACATCCATGGTTCTACCTCCCGTGACTGTTTCAACTAGTTCTACCTCCATGGTTCTACCTCCCGTGACTGTTTTAACTAGTTCTACCTCCATGGTTCTACCTCCCGTGACTGTTTTAACTAGTTCTACCTCCATGGTTCTACCTCCCGTGACTATTTTAACTAGTTCTACCTCCATGGTTCTACCTCCCGTGACTGTTTTAACTAGTTCTACCTCCATGGTTCTACCTCCCGTGACTGTTTTAACTAGTTCTACCTCCATGGTTCTACCTCCCGTGACTGTTTTAACTAGTTCTACCTCCATGGTTCTACCTCCCGTGACTGTTTTAACTAGTTCTACCTCCATGGTTCTACCTCCTGTGACTGTTTTAACTAGTTCTACATCCATGGTTCTACCTCCCGTGACTGTTTCAACTAGTTCTACCTCCATGGTTCTACCTCCCGTGACTGTTTGAACTAGTTCTACCTCCATGGTTCTACCTCCCCTGACTGTTTTAACTAGTTCTACCTCCATGGTTCTACCTCCTGTGACTGTTTTAACTAGTTCTACCTCCATGGTTCTACCTCCCGTGACTGTTTCAACTAGTTCTACCTCCATGGTTCTACCTCCCGTGACTGTTTTAACTAGTTCTACCTCCATGGTTCTACCTCCCGTGACTGTTTTAACTAGTTCTACCTCCATGGTTCTACCTCCCGTGACTGTTTAAACTAGTTCTACCTCCATGGTTCTACCTCCCGTGACTGTTTTAACTAGTTCTACCTCCATGGTTCTACCTCCCGTGACTGTTTTAACTAGTTCTACCTCCATGGTTCTACCTCCCGTGACTGTTTTAACTAGTTCTACCTCCATGGTTCTACCTCCCGTGACTGTTTTAACTAGTTCTACCTCCATGGTTCTACCTCCCGTGACTGTTTTAACTAATTCTACCTCCATGGTTCTACCTCCCTGACTGTAGTTCTACATCCATGCTAATATACAGATCACACCTAGAAATAATGATGGTCTGATAAGGGGAAAACAGCAAAACTTTAAAGACAAACAAACAGCCACAATGTCCAAGGACAAGACAGAGCACAACCAGTTTACCCACGCTTGCCTCTGTCAACCAATCAGAGGAAAGCCCAGCTGTGGTCCTAACCCTTATTGACCAATACCATCAGACACTACTTGAGGTCAGTTAGATTGTTGACCAATCATATTACATCATTGTGGCTCACACCCCAGTCAAGGGGGGTCTTCTAGAAACTTACAATCAGTATAAACATCAACAACTTTGAAGATAAGACGCACCTACATGTTTGCTTCTTAATTTAATTCCTAGTCAAACAACGCATAATAGATTTCAAGGAGTTGGTTTCAATGGTTTCAACTTTTAAAACATCTTCTGAGGGACCCGTTAATGTCGTCTTTTGACAGAAATATCTCAAGGATAACGTTAAACAAAATATTGTGAAGAAAATCGATGAATACTCAAAAAAGATAAATTCAACACAATTAAATCAAGGCCAAGACTCTATAGAAGGGTGTCAATACCCGTGTTATCTAATTGATCAAGTTAGTGCCATTCCTGATTTTAAATCCTCAAAATTGATTTGAAATTCAAAGAACTGCACTCATGAAGACTCCAGGTTCTTGACTAAGTGCTGCAACCCTAAGACTTCAAGTAAATACAGATGAAATACCACAACGGTCTGAGCTCTATGGTCTGAGCTCCTCTGACTTCAAGTAAATACAGATGAAATACCACAACGGTCTGAGCTCCATGGTCCGGTGATGTGGTTTAGTAGTCCTCTTCATTCTCCTTCCAACCAGGCAGCCCAGACCGAGTTACACTGCACTTAAGCATCAGATTAACCCTCGGCTAGCCGTGTGTGTTTCCCAAGACGAAGAAGGATCACTGGACAGGGGTGACTGGCCGCTGGAGAACAGTCTCGCCACTTGAGTGATAACTTGATAGGTCTGAAGAGGCAGCCATGTTCATTCTAGAGGGGCCTTAAGGGCACGATGGAGGGGGGGGGGGGGGTATGTTACTCCAGCCTTACTGACTCTACGTTCTGGCAGTAGTGGTTCTATGCTCCGTGTCTTTATCTCTTGGTTGCTATCATGCATTTATGGATGAGATGTGACACTAGCAGTCATGCGAGGCCAACGCCCGTCCCAACGACTCCCTTTAAAGATCGTGATTAATCTCCTACCACGTCAATTCCCTCCTATCTAAACATACATTTATTTATTGGATGGAAGGCAATGATGAATTATTCGGCAAATTTTATTCCAACATGTAATTTTTGTTTGTTGAAAGGAGGGAAGCCTTAAGAGGATTCAACACAAAGATAATATTGGGTTTTTATTTGATCAGAACGACAAAAAAATATGGTCTTACTCAATTTTCTGAATGGATTTGAGCCGAGTTGAATGGCTGACCCTGAATGTGAAAGGCCAGATTTATGCATACACTCAGGGTTAACACCCTCCTTGAACTTTTTACATCAAATTGTATATTGAAGGCACAAAAGCACTGGGTTGATTTAACATTACAGACAGGGTAGTGTAGTTTTACAGCATGATGGTACGATACCCAAAGCAGACCTCTTAGTAACAAATGAACTGTCAACTCAACGTTTGAAAAACTCAACATTGATGAATATCTTCAACAGGTTTAAATTTAGTTCAATGACCAGACCCAAAGAGAATACATAACTCAACGAACTGTGGAAACGCGCCAAAATTGGCAATCTCTTTTATGCGTTAAACTTAATGGTGTTCAACTATTAACTGGTATTAATCTCATATGACAAATAAATCAAACTTAACATGCAACACACAATGCTAATAGCATCCATCATCTTACTAGTAATTATAAATAACACTAGTTAGAATGCACTATTGACTCCATCCATACACTTACACAGACTGAAGAATACAGCAGAGCTTAATGTTAACACAGACATCAAATCCCAGTAAAATGACACAGCTACCCCCAGAGTATCCCACAATCAAGTCCAATGGGTTGCTTGCGTTTGAACGCCAAAGGGCTAATAATGTACACAAAAGCCACTGATGGTATTGGTAGAGTAGCTGTACCGAAGGGTAACGACCTAAATACCACACACCCTACTCATAATCCCTCCCTATTCCATCTCCTACTAGCCTTGTATCAGACTCAGTCACTACTCTAGAGTTTACTAGCCAGGGGAGGGCATGCACATTACACCCTTCATGCACCTGTACCTAGAAGCTAGTAGAAGCTAGCTACTCAGCTACCCACGCACCCAATACCAGACCAATAACTGAGGTGTTACACCACCTTCAATCATGTAGCAGAGTATCACTGCAGGGGGAACACGGTAAGGGGGCAGACATGGAGAGAATGATATGAGATTTCATGGGGGTCTATGTGAGGGAAACATTAAGCGTCTGAGCCCTATAGGGAGATATTAGCAGTCTGTTACATGAGTGTGTCATTCATTAGCAACCTCGTTCTAGCATTGGCAACGATCGCCCAGGGTAACATTTGTGATTAAAGATGAGTCCCGGAATCTAGATGGTACAAGGAAATTAAGGGAAAGAAGGAAAGATAATACAAGGTTTACTGGTTGGCACAAATAGCACGATTGCCGGACCTGTTAAGTGCGTGGAAGTGGCGGGATTTCATTAGCATGATTAAGTTTTATCCGTTGACTGTGAATGTTGGATGTGAGAGATTATTGAACATGCTTTTGGTGACTGCTTCTTGTAAAGATGGATTACAATGTCAGTGATTAAATTAGGGCATAAATCCTTGAGCTAGTAATCATAATAATTGGGTCTCAAATGATCAGAAAAAATAAACAGAACTTTAAAAGGGTATCCTTTTGCTGTTGACTGTCTCCCATTGCACACGGTTTGGTAGTGGCATATGATGTTCACTGTACAATTATGGAGGAGGCAAATGGTTCACCTCGAACCACCGAGCATGGATAAGGTCATGCAAGTGTTGCACAACTAAGTACAAACACTTGGAAACCTACAGTTCACATTCACATAACATTGCTAGCAAACAAAATTATGCACTTTTAGGGATCCCAATGACTAGCCCATAGGTTCATCTTTGAGAGGGCAAGGCCATTTTCATTTTGCAATGGGCACTTCCATTGGAAAATCTTGAAGTCTATCGGAAAGTTTTAAAGGGGCATCATGGCCTAGCCCAGGGCAACGGCGACAATGGCCTCCATTCAATCACAGGCCTGCAATGTGCAGGATTCAAATGAGACTTGCATCAAAGTATTTGAAAATAGACAGTTACCCAACAATGCATTTGTTTTGCTACACACCCACAGGATCATCTTTATTGAAGATGATCAGACATTCTGATCGAAACGCTGATCGAACACTGGTTCTTCTTTATCTTCACCATGAAAAGTGTCAAATCAATCTTAGGCGCAATTTTAATTTTACATAAGAAAGTTCAACTGTTTATAACTGTGTATGAGGTGCACATAAACCTATAACACTTCTACAATACAAGATACATGATAAAAATAACTTACAGTTAGGACCTTTGCACAAGCAGGATAATAGCTGAAACACTTAAGCAGAAACTCTAGTTGTATACATGTAATTGGCTGCCAGTGAATATTTGTGTCCTGTTTGAATCCCAGTCAATCTGCACTGCTCTAGTTGGAGAGTGCATATGTACATGTACAATGTAGGTTTTTTATGTTACTGTTCCAAGTACAAGTGACTTACAGTCACACACAAAAAAAAACAGTTCAGGAATGTCACAATATCCACGCACTTCAAACGTCACAATTTATAGCCACAAATCACTCCCTATTCATGACCTTCTGCGTTTCTGATGGATCACAATATCATCTTTTCCTTGATGATGAAATGAAAAGGTTCCATAGAAAACTTTGATGGTCTATTTTGCTGTTGCATTGAGGCCCAGCAGACGGTGACCAACATAAGAGTTGGTGCCAAATGGTATTACACTTGACAAGTTGAAACAGTTTCTTTGGATACAGGAAGAATAAAGCATCACGGCTGAACAGACACATTCAAGCACCAAGTTCCACTAGTGCACCGTCTTTATTGACTTTCTCACAAAATGGGTATTTCAAATTATATCACGCAGAACCTGCAGTTTCCTTGGTATTATTTACCATCTGCATTTATTGCTTTGTGGTTTGGCGGCACAATGGTGTTATAAATTGAGAAATATGATTTGTGATCATCATGTGTGGCAGGATGAGGTTAGTATGAAGGTATCAGAGCACAGAAACAATACAAACGAGTCAAGGTACCAAGCTTTCGTTCTCATGAAGGGATACCATAGTTTTTTGCCAAACCACAAAATGCCAAAAATGTTTCTCTTTATCCATAGTGATGATTTACAGCACTTGGGAATTCTCAGCAACACTTTGGTATTAAATTTGGTAATAGTTGCAACAACCTTTTACCGAGGGTGTTGAAGGAGAAATTGCCATAACTCTGATAATCTCGCTGATCAAAAAATAGGACCACCCACATCAAAGACAATAAAGTGAAAACAATAAAATGCAAATCTGTCAATATGATCACTAGTTACAACATTTATTCTTTATGAACAGAGATTTCCACACTACAGTGAAACCACAAATATTTGGATAACTATTATATCCACTGAAGAGGAAAACACAACTTCATTAACAATGAACTTTGTCACCCACAAAAATGTTAGCACCTAAACCATAATAGGATTTCTGATCTTAACAAAGTGAATACCACTTCATTTAATTCTTCGTCAAATTAAATCAAATTATTTCAATATCTTAGTCTGAAGGCCAAGCTCATAATCAAGCAACCTCCACTATTGAGTTGACTTCAGTCACTTTGTCCATGTACAGTATTGACCAGAATGTCATAACAGATAGTGTACCAAGGATACAAACACATTGTAGGCTTAATACTTGAAAAGCTTCCCTTGAATGTGAAGGCTGGGAAGATGAACTAAAGGGTCATCAAATTTTCTGTCATATAAATTTGCTTATCGTGACATACATGTTTTTATTTTATTTTAATCTAGCCAATGATGAGTTTTGAATTGCGTGAAAATTGTTTGAAAATTGAAATTGTTTGTTGGCGTTGGTTCCCTCCTTGTTGCTGACTCAGTACCTCCCAGATGTTACAGTTCAGGAGGTTAACAGACTCGGTGCATCATCACAAATACATAACTAGAGATTCAGACACAAGTTGTCATCTCTTTCTCCTCACACTATGGTGAATGGTTTACTTTCTCAAGAAACTTGAAAGGCTCTAGGGGATTTTGATTGTTTTTTAAGTAAACATTCAACTGTGTAAAAAATGCAACCCCTAAAATGAAAAATGCAAATCAGACAAAATAATCCCTGGTCCATTCTTGAATGATTTAACCACTCAGCATTTACAGCAAGAAATACAATGCCTAAGTTACCTGTGCTAGTTGTAGTTATTGAGTTCAGTCCACACACCAGTGCACAATGTCCCCACATGGACGTTCTACCTCTAGATCCACTTTCAATTCTCCAAGTGCTTCTTTTCTCAAACTAGATTATCACCAATTTGGCTCCATCTCTCCAAATAGGGTTTCCTCCATTACAACTTCAATTAAAAACCCACACACCTCGACACCCCTAGCACAACACTAAACCTACTGCCACAGGGTTCTGCTCTACTTAAGCCCATTACAAGATACTTTTCACCTGTACCCAACTGAAAAACACTTCTTTACCCTCTGGGCTCCTACCAAAACGCACCACACACCACCCAGCGTACAAACTATGTACCTTTTGCTTCCTCCGTTTGCCGGTCATTAAACTTGTTGTTGTCCGGCCTCTAATTACGTCTGTTTATGCCAAGACGATGGATTCGACCGGACATGAGTCTCAAAAGAAAGCCGCTGTCCATTCATCGGTGGAGTGCGGCAGACACAAAGAGAGTCTGGGCCGTGTACGAGGGATGGAATCACTACAACCGGTTCCCTCTTGATAAAGACAGACACCTCGGCATTGTATGGGGATATTCATGCTGGAATGTACCTCTCGCTCCATCAATGGAAGCTTAACGCGGTAAACAGGTCATCCATCAAGCATCCCAACAAAACAGTGGACATTAGTGTTTCTATGAAAGCCTATAGCTTCTATCATAATGATGGAATGTTTAAATGGTATCATAAATGTCATTCAGATGAAAAGAAATGATCAGACATGACATTCATGTCTTTTACAGACTCCTAGTTAATCCAATAAGTCACAGAAGCAGTGACATTTTGAGAACATTCAATGGAGCAGCCTTTTGCCAAGATGTTGGAGCAGCCTTTTGCCAAGATGTTGAGTAGGATTACAGACTTTGAAGTTGGCTCGACGACAAGCAAAGGGTAGCACTGTACACGAAGCAAGCAATGTTCCAGAGTTTACATAATTGAATAATAAACTAGCATTTTTATAACCTTTATCAGTCATGATAATCCTAACCCTCCCAAGTTCTTCTGTATTCTCTTCTCTTTGCTAAAGTAAAGGATTGAGAAGGATTGAGGTTTGTAGTTCTTGCTTATCACAGGGTCAGGTATTCCAATATGTAAGTCCAACCATGTTGACATGGAATGACATAGGACAGAAGGATATTGAGTACATCTGTGGGCAAAAAAGGCCTAGATGGAGAAAAAGCTTTTAGGCATCAGTGAATGGTTGCATGATTTCTTTTGAAAAGAAGAAGAAGAAGTATTTAACCAATTTGGATCATTCACAGTTAAAAAATCAGAATTCTGCAAGCTATTCACTCAGCAACAGCAAAGACACCCCCCAATTTCCATAGTGGTTTAACTTGCTTTTAAGCAAATAACAAACTATGGAGGAGCGGGCGTACAGGAGCTTTAAGTTGTGTTAACTTTGTACCACAATAACAGCTCTCGAAGCTTGAGTACTTTACAAACCATCAACAGCAGCTCAACAACCTTTTCTCATTACAAAACAGAATTTATCTCTTTATCGTTCACAAGACGAGCAACAGAGTTACACCACTGATCCCTCTTCCTTGTCCGAACATCTGACTGATGTCCAGTAAACAATCTGCGGAACTGAAGCCCTAGGAATGATATAAGAAAGCCTGCTGCCAACACAATCACACTCTGAGCACTGAGCGATTCCCTTTTGACACCAACTCACAATTAGCAGTCCATCTATTGATGTAACTGCCACTAACTGTGGCGCTAATAATCTTTTAATTATTGACTTGATAGTTTGGGTAAATAAGTAGCACCCTGGAATCACGAATGCATCAACAACTTAGTCTAGCCACAGAGGGCAGACTAACCTGATGTCTAAAGGGGAAGTAATGTCCCAAAATTATGTCCAAGTTGGTGTGTGGTATGTTTCTTTTTCTTAGGGCCATTCCTGTTTAAACCTCAGCTTCCTCTGAATAAATATCGGAGTTTTTAAATAAATGTTTCCTTCAGTTTGAATGATGTAGAGAGAAGGTGTATGTATACAAAGCTTGGGGCTGATGTTTGAGACATACTGAGTCTCATCAGTCTTCATCAATAAAAGAAGGAAAAAAAAACCATTAAGAGATGCCCTGCTGATGTGTACTTGTTTGAGGAGGTCTTGCAGACTCTACACTGCAGGGAAGATACTGGCTTGGCTTGAGCCACATACTTTGAAAGTTACAGCCAGGGTACACAACCTCCAGCTTAGGAATAGTTGAAATAGAATATTTGCAAATTCCAAATGTGATGGTGATAGGCAGTTCACAATCTACCTATCATAACACATTGTGCTTCTTGCAATAAAGTTAATGGCCTGACGTTTTGACACTAGCAGAGTCTTTTTCAATGGCTACAAAAAACCTAGATCATTTTATCTATATTCTTTTGCAGCAATCTTAAAAGATAACTTTGTTTTGTTTCTTCACAGTATTATTTCTTCGATCCTACCATTAATATTAACAAGCACATTCCATGTGAATTCTGCTGCAGAGGTTTTCTCATAACATAAATTTTAAAAACAAACAAAATCTCCCCTCAAATGTCAATCAGAAATGAAAAAACAAAGACTGTCATTTTGACAACATGATTTACATAATATGTATAAATGTTTCTAAATATTGATTTGAGAAGCTTAATACATGTGAAAATATAAATCAGCACACTTGGTTAGAAACAGGGGCGCATAGAGAGTGGCTATATCTGTAATAACCTTCTAGTGGTTTCATCCTGGAAAATTCCATTTGCCAAGAGGGCATTGTATCATTTAATCAATCTATCAATAAAGTATCAATCAATTAATAAGTCAAACAACCATTAGTGAAGTGAATTTTCTAGTAATGTATTCTGAGGCTTTTCGATAAGTGAAGAAAAGTTAAGCAAAAGGAAGAAAAATATGAGATGACCTGCCTAATTGACTATTTGCAAAGAAATTAATACATTTTGTTTTTGTGTTTAAAGGAAGTATAAATCCATTGGGTTCCTTAAGTTAAATTAATATGGGCCAAGTGAGCCAGAAACATAAACTGAAGAATGCTCAGTGCATTTCTTAAGTTAGTCATGTGCGTTTTTGTACCGGTAGCTTCCCATCTTATAATGACTGCAGCTGTCATGATGCCTTTACACTAGACCAGCATTTACCCATGCACCACAGACGTCCTTTCTTATGAGCTGCCTAATTATTCATCTCAGAACCCCTCCCCCCCCCCCCACCCATTACGCTGGTGCTAACTAACAGGGCCATACAAATACAAACAATATTTTCCTTTCAGCATCTGATCCATTATTACATTGACCCACTTACAAAGCCTATGATTATCTTTAATTGACATTAAATCTATTGGTTAAAGCTCGGTGCGTCGATAACCAACAAGCGCTTAGCAGCTAGCCTAGAGACTGACAACCAAATATTGCTTTTAACCTCGACTAGAGAGGTTGAAGTCATTCATTAAGTCTGTATTGATATTGTAGAGCCATTTCGAGCCTCATTCATAAAGGAGTATGTTTTAATTGCCTTGCTGGCAGATTTCTAAGGTAGGACTCGTTGGTTTATGTTAAAAGGCCTGTTACTTCACTGATGAGGGAATCGCCCACCGCTCTGGTCATTGACTTAGTGGACATTAAAATGGTTCAGTAGAAATTTATAATACCCTAATAAAGAAGTACCATAAAAACAAAAACCATACTTAACTAACAGGCCTATAATGTGAGACAAGCCACTTGTAAATACTAATTTTAATCAGGTTTTCAAATACAAATTTAGAATTGTTTTCCGCTGCTTGTTATGTTTTCGGGGGAAGCCCAGAAACGTATCGTTTGTACCAATCTAATAATGTTCATGTTCTAAATTGTCTTTTTTCTTTTGAAGTATGTACATATGAAATCAATGTACATTTGTAATAAAATACATTTAAGCTTTCAAAACCTATTGTTTGTAACAATTTCACAAATTTATGTTCAAAATTTGATAAATTTACCCTTTTGAAGTTGGCATACGAAACTATTTGTGATACAACATGCTTTAAAAGAGAATATCAGATATTTGTTGAAAACGTCATTGTTATTAAAAAAATAATTTGACCAAACGTCCCCACCTACCTCTGTGTATTAAAGGTTGGAGATTTATTGAATAGCATTTGAGGAGGAATTTTGAAGTGAATAAATATTATACCAGGAAATGTTCTGCAATCTGTGGTTGCATAACAGAATCTAAGTTCATATTTATATATTTTAATCAAAATATGTGTATGTACTTGTCATAATGTTTTTTTTATTATGTAAACAATTAAAGATATTAAAGGGAAGGTACACGTTTGGTAATTGTCAAAGACCAGTGTCCTCACTTGGTGTATCCCATCATAAGCATAAAATAACAAGCCTGTGAAAATTTGAGCTCAATTGGTCATCGGAGTTGCAAAAAAATGATGAAAAGAAAAAACACCCTTGTTGAACGAATTTGAGTGCTTTCAGATAGGAATAAAATACCTCTAAGCTAGAAGTCTTTTATTATTTTAGTGAGAAATTACCTCTTTCTCAAAAACTAAATTACTTCAGAGGGAGTCGTTTCCCACAATGTTTTATACTATCAATAGCTCTCCAATGCTCATTACCAAGTCAGTTTTTAAGTTAATACAAACACATGTATTTGTTTTGAGTAACTACCAAACATGTACAGTGCCTTTAAACTGATAGTGAAACTAAATCCAGCAAGAAAGTAAATTAAATACACAATGGTCATGAAACAAACACAAATTGTGAATTTTGACTTTTTTTCTGAAAATATTGAAAGACTACATGAATATTCTTCCAGTTTTTTTGAAACTAAACCCTATTAAAAAAGAAATGAAAAAAAAATGATGTCATTTGAGTACAAAATAACGTTGTCATTAGGTAGTGAGTTTGTGAAACCATTAATTGTATGTGAAACTAATTAAAGTACATTCCCTCGAGTTTTTGTTATTCTTCTTAAATGATTCAAAAGTGAAACATTATTATTTGACAAAACAGCAGCTGAAATCGCATATACAACAAAACAGTGTTAAATTTACATCTTTGTGTTTGAACAATGATTAAGAAATTATCACTTGCTAAAAAAAGAAATAAATGTCTTCAATGCTTATTTTTCTCCAAGAAACTTACAATTGATTAAAATGTATTTTGATTAAATAATAATAAAAGACCAATGACTATGGTGCTGCACAGTATCTGAAGGACTCTTCAAGGTGCCGGTCGATAGCAAATCACTGTGGTTCAAACGAAAGATGAATAGGTCTTTGAAGAACCTAAAGTTCAGTTCACGTCTATTAATTCATTCAAATACATTGTTTTATTTGGCACTTACCTGCTTTTCCAGTAAAGTTCTCTAAATCATCAAAAGCATCTTAGACATAAACTCCTTCACAAGAATCGCATTGGTGTGTCCAGCGATAAAGTATCCATCATATTTGCTAGTTAATACGACAATCTCTTGTATTTGGATCTTGGAATGTACTAACACATACTAATCATGCATTAAACACACCCATGTGATCCTGTCACACGGTATACACGCAACCTTACACCAAACCCTAGTGCTGACTACGAGAAGACCACAGTCAAACCTGACCAGGCTGCTGGCTGTGAGTGGCTCAACATTTACACACGTCGTCATCACTGAGTAGTGCCCTACTGCCACGCACAATTATGCCACCAGGGTGGGTAATTGATATCAGACATACATATGTATACAAAGTTTGCGCTATAGCTGACCGGTTGAAGGCAGCAAATCACTGCAGGACACCGGTGGCTTCGTGTACAACATAAACCCAGCAAAATGTTTGCCAGGGAACACTGTATGAAAGCCCTCCACCTTCCAAGTAAAACAAATACAAGCCAAGCGTTGGACGTTCCAGGTTACACAACCCTCCAGGTTGTACAAGAAGATTAAAATAATTTACACAAGTTCAGTACAGGCCGTGATCTACTAATTAAAGCAGTGGGTAGAATAGAAAAGAAAACAAAGATTGAGGGTGGCCCATTGGCAATGTCCATATGCAAATAAGAGTGTAGACTTTCTAACCGCTGTTTGGTGCATAGTATTATAATCCTATTGACAGAGAAATGGCAATGCGGGTATATTACACGTACAAAAGTGAGATAAATCATGTTATGGGATTTTGGAAATGTGAGAGGACATCTTAGGTTACAGATATCAACATATTTCATTTTATTAACTGGCTGTTGATTTAATAAATAATCTCCATAGATTATAAGAAGGGGGTTAGCATTAATTTTTTGTCTGGGGAAAGAAGAAGAGAAAAAAAACCACACGATGTAAGAGAAAAAAGGGTGTTAGTCTCTGAAGACATCGGTGTGCCGGCATGCCTTAAAGCATTCTATGGATTGTGCAACATGATATGCCCTACAGACAACAGGACCTAGAAACAGAGAGGGCAGAGAGAGAGAGAAAACCAGGGCAAATAGGCACAAATTGAGGGATTGATAAATATTGTGATGTGAAGCAAGAAGGGGTTTATAGACTCATGCCCTTTACCTGTATTTGTATTGATGACTCACTCATTTAAGGAATAATGAAATTAACAACGACACCACTACCCCCCCCCCCCTCCAGATTCATATTTCTATTCCCAAACCAATTTCCAAAATGATTTTGATTAATATTTATAACTCAGTGATGCGATCCCATTATCAGCACAGGGAATCCGAGTCCAATTTAAATACGTCCTATGCTGGATTGCTCGGTCTCTCTTCCCCTCTCTCTTAGTGTGAGAAAGAAAAGAAACACAATTGTATATGCAGATATTGGTTTTGATCTGCAGCAATATAATGTTTGGAGAGGCGGGGTAGGGGAGGGGGTAGATTGATGTATCGGCTATGGTTCCATTCAACAATCAGTGAATGATGTCATAGCAAAATACAACACAAAATGTATCCGTTACTACTTAAATACAGACATGGTTATTCATGTTTGGTAGGGCACTGCCATCTTCATTTTGCAAATAAAGGGTACTTCCATTGGAATAATTTGTAAGTCTATGGGAAACTTTTGAAATAGTCCTGAAAGGCCAAGACCTTAGTGTAATTCCATGCCTGTCATTTCACATTCAATGTGCACAAAACATGATCATAGTCAGTCTATAAATATTTCCCTAAGCCACTCTGACATTTAACTTCTATCCCATGCATTCCTTCCCTTGATGGTTCTCCGTAGTCTATGGCAACTTCATCCTTGGTTATTCCTTTAATCTGGACTTGACTGCTGATGAAGACTACTGCTCTAAAACTCTCTGATGGCTCATTGGTGTATCGTGTTGGAATATTTAAGGAATGGTATGCCCACTGGTCCTCTTATAGTTAATTAGAGAGATGTAAATAATGTTTAATTGCCATATAATCTCTTAAGGGAGCCCCTGACAAGCAACTCATCCATAATACATTATTAATCAATCAGTGATTAGTGATACGACACCAAGAGGGGACATGATGTACTCCTATCATACTGATGTGGATCTAATATATGATTGCTCAAGCCAAGTAGGCTCCTAAAGGGCCTTTCAAAACTATTACCAAAGGCTGTCCATCAAGCCCCTATTGAGCATTCCTACAACAACCACAACTCCTTAGGAGTATGCAGCACTGGCAATCAAATGTACACACAAGTTGCTTACCATTCACATATAACCTACACCCTAATCCTTTTCAGATGAACATGGGTTGTGTATCCCCAATAGTCCACATGTCTTCTCATAATTATAGAAAGTTGGTTTCAAACCATGCCGTGTTATTGTACATGTCACTCCTTGCTGGACACTGAGTCTCAAATCCTCCAGATATTCATTTTAAGAGCAGGCAAGTATGCATGGTCAAATCACATCAGTCAAAAGCTGCATGGGTGACTCCCATTAGGAGGAGGAAACGTCACTGGAGCGTTTAAGACAAAGCAGGTTGACCAGTAGAAGCTGACTGATCATCCATGGGAGTCTCTCTAGTGAAGTTGGAGACAAAAGGAGGTCATCTCATCCATATGATTACATGCAATCTTGGTGATGAAGATGAAACAACCAGATCCCTCAGGATTTATAGATCTTCTAAGATGGACTTTATTCTTACTATTAAGGTTTTGAAGACATCTTCAATGATGATGGTCACGCCTACTCTACAATTTTTATCAAAAGGGGGTGTAAACTTATTCCAAGAAATATTAATCTCCCAGTTCGTGTTAGAAGAACAAAATAGAGCTTTGTCTTCTCTATTCTAAGGTGACTCATGATTGTAGCATTGTCTTTATACACCAGTGTCAATTAGGCCTAGTGTCAATATCACCTGCTCAGACTTCTAGATGCATCCCTTCAAGCCCGTTTAAGATTTTATATAGGAAATTAGCAAACACGCAAAAATTACTCGGCCGCTAACCTATGAAAAACTTAGTGCTGTGGTAAGCGTCAATCCTATGAGCCATAACATTGGGTCCTGCTGCTGGGTAGACATGAACCATAGCCTAAGCATTATTAAGTTTCAGAAAAGCAATAATAACCTGAAACAATATGAGAACAATAGTGCTCTCAGAACGAGAGAAAGAGTGATGATGAATCAATACAGGATGACCGTGTAGGCTTACACCCGATGTATTAAGGCCCCTCCCCCATGAGATTCAGAAAAATGCACAAATGAGCAGTTCGACCAATAATAGGACCCCCCCCCCCTAAATGACGCCTTTGCCTTCGCTTGCCCCCCCCCCCCCATGAAAACGTTTGTGTGGACACAGCAGGGATTCTAAGCTCTTGTCTTTGGATACAGTATTGAAGAAGCTGGTTCCGATACTGAAAGATGAACACAGCGCCTTGAACTCTACCAAGCATAAAATGAGATTATCAATGTAATAACCCATGATTCACCTGTCACAGGCCTACCTATGCACACAGAGGTGGGAGGATTCCACCCTTCTAGAAAGGCACAGAGAGGAAAAGACATGTCTTGTTGGTCTGGAATTAATTGATGCCAAGATTTAATTGATGGACGGCGCCAGGGTAGGTGCGCCATTCAACACGCTCCAACGTCCAGTTTACAAGGATTGGCGACGTATTGACCGACATGGAGCATTTAATCAATATTTTTATGACACTGAAAAAAACCCTGAGTGGTTCTAAGCCTTTGAATCCCAAAATATGGAAAAGTTGCTTTTAGCTTAAAATACTTTAATGCATTTAGGCGACAACTCAAGCAAGGCAAAATTTTGACGCTTTTGGTCTAAGTGCAAGAAATTTGTCAAGGTTAAGGACGGGGTATTTATTCATGAATGGTGAGCAAGATATAACAGTTGGTCAATAACTGTGAAACTTGGCACTCGTTCAGACAAAATAGAGCAGCTCTCAACTGGGTTGACTACTGGTGGGGACCGGTCATGGAGCTGTGTTTGTGAAACATGCAGCAAGAAGGGAGCGAAAACCTCTTGTTTTTGTTGGATTGTTTCCCCTTTTTCTTTATTTTCTTGATGTTTAATTGCTAGTTTGTGTTTTATTTATTTATTTATTTGTTTACGTATTTGTTTTGTGTTTATTTGTTTATTTCTTGGATGCAGATGGTTGGCAGTAAGGATATATGATAATTGTAAAACCACAATGCAATAAAACCCACATTATGAGTCTCAAGGGGGGTAGTGAATTAGGGGAGCTTAGTTTATACATCATGAACCATAATACATCTAAACCATAGAGGTCAAGCAATGATTGTGTGCCCTTGTAAACAATAGAAACACAACTCCCAAACACTTTACTAAAACAACAAGGAGTTTTAGAAACAGCCGCAAAACTACTCTAAACCACAAAGAAGCCATAAAACCTAACTGACCTGGCTTAATAAATACATTATCTACAGTCTCTATCAAATGGTGAGAAAATGTGAAGGTTATGGGAATTGTTAACAATTTAACCAAATAAGTTACGATTTGAAGAGTTAGAAGTAGACAGGAATGATTCCCCCTAAAACACTTCTTGTCAATATCTTTCTTGAATGTTTGGGTTTGCTCATAAATTATCAAGTCATACTGTCACTGAGACAGGATGGCACCAATCACATCAATAAAGCCAGAAAGTGCCAAGCGTGCAATATTTCCCACCCTACATTGTGGATTTTGAAATGGGAAATGTACAACCTGCAATGGCTCAAATTTCTTTGGAATTTAACAATAATGGAGAACGTGCTGGAGATGTAAACAACACCCAGATAAGTTTTCTTATGGTGAGAAGTGTCTGATTAAAAACCTCAAAAAAATATTGAAAAAATTTACTCCACGTACATGTGGGTATGTGTAAACATCTATCATGGAGAACAACAACATCACATGCAAGAAATCATTAAGGAGTCGTTCCGAGAAACTGAATTTAAAGTGCCTTATAGGACCAGGTTTGACAAGTAAGTGCCAATGTTGATTTGGCAGCAAGAGCATTCAGTGTCATTCAAAAACACAAGTACAGTAGCATAGGCCTGCACTTAATCAATCATGAAAAGCAAACAAATATGTAGGCAGTGGAGTAATGAGTTGGATCCACTTTGAAATCTGGACTTTTATATAAAACATATTGGAAAGAAAATGTTACAATAGCTTGTTTTTAAAATGTACAACAACTTACCTTGATGTAAAATTATCTTATTTTAAAAAGAAAAGGACATCTACAGCTGAGAGCTATGAAAAGGGGTTTACGGAATACGGAAACTACAGTTTGATTTGACCAGAAGTGCCCCTACAAAAAATTGTGCACTTTCTTGTGCCCCATAACACATCAATGTGATGAGATTTTATACAAGTAATGGTGTCGGCGCGATGGCAATACATTGTATCACTATCTCTTCACTCAACCCCTTCAACAAACCCAAACAAATGCAACAAAAGTGCTCTGAAATTCACACACAAGGGAGAGAGAACCCCAATCTTGTTGTCACGTTGCAATAATATTCAGTATTATTTCAGTATCAAGACACAAGAAACACGATGACAGAAAGAAAGCAGTCATCCACTTGACTGAAGGAATCACAAAAGCAGGGTCTACAGTTATGTTTCTATAGGTATAATGCACCCAATTCCATGCATGACAAATACCAAAGTACAGCGACTGAGCAGTTTTTACGCCACAAAATAATTTCTGCACCTTCTCACGCCACGGTTATTTGGACAGTGAATAATCCAAAACGATATACACAAAAATCTGCTGGATTTTTTGGGCTCCTTCAGGGAGAAAAGTGCCAGGGGAGTAGATGGTGGGGGAAGTCTTGGAAAGTAATAAGCACTGGCCACAGTCCTTGTATAGGTGGGACACAAAGGCAGAGAATAGGGGTGTTAGCAGCTATTCCTCAGGCAGACACAATAGGCAAGTGTGGAACAGCCTAAGGGCTATGTACACAGCACATTATTGAGCAGGCTGGTGTAGTGTACTCAATTGTAGAGGATGTAGAATTGCCTGAAATGCAATAGTAGGGTAGAGTGTTAAGGTGTTGACCAGGTTGTTGGAGAATATTAGACTGTATAGGGAGAAGAGGTGTTGATAGTCTCAACTTCAAAAAGTGCCTCACCAAATTTTGTTTTTTGTGATGGTAAAAAGTGTTTGTATTTTAAAACTAAAAGTTGAGAACAAACAAAAAGGAACAAGTGGTTTTTTTGAAACGGTAAAATAACAGCCCAGTTACTTCCCAAATCTGGATACTTTTTATACTTTGCATACTAGCCTTCAAAACCCCATTCTTCTCAAATCTCAGATCAATCGCAGCACGGGAAAGAATTCTTCAATCGTGCTAAATGTCCAGTCCTACTTATTTTAAGGCCACGTCATACAAGAAACCTTACAGGCAACCAGGTCCAGGTAATCCTCATTATAGAAATCAAAACATTCACATTTACTTGAAGGTAGTAATTTGTTAGACGTCATGCTGTTTGAAGAATGTCTTTTTTTGCAGACAGTGACTTGTTCAAAGCAAACTATTCTGAGCTAAGTAGATTGCAATGTGCTTAGCAGTTATATGAGACATGTAAGGTAAGGATCTCTGTATTAACACGTAATGAGTGCACAAACCTAATCAAGTAAGATGCATCATGTGTGTGCAGTGTACCTAACATTGGCCCAATGCTACATAGGTTTGATTACGGCGCCAGATTGCGTGACTTGCTCTCACCATGATTTGACTCAGTCTTATTCGGGTCCATGAGCAATTTCAGCACAGATATTAGCTTTCTGCCTAGTTGGGAATTCGCCGCCTTAGGGCGGATATGCTGAGAGCAATCTACCAGGAGACCGCCATGAATTCAAGATGCCATGAGAAATATCTCCAATGCAGATTCTAAATTTAATATTATTGAATCTTCTTGGGCCTCTTCTTGGCTGATATTTTCTGGACTTATTATTATTTGAAGACTTTTAAATTACAGGGGAAACTCACATTAAAATATCGTTGTATAGATTTTGCACTTCAACTGTTAACATATTTGAATCAAAACATCAGCCATTTACAAACCACTCAAACTGACTGTAATTATTGTATTGTTACAATTTTTGACATTGTTTTTAACCAAAGGTTCAATAAAGCAGACAGCTTTTGTTCATAGAGAATTTCAGGCTAAAGAGCCACACTCTGATCCTTGCTAATTTATTGGTGGAACATGCATTACATTATTTTGCCAAGCACGACTGCCGAGACGCTGTAACATTGTAGTCCAATATGGATAACTGTATCCAATACAGGATGCTTCACCTGCAAAGTCTCATTCCCACATTAATAATTTCTGCCCGTTTGTGCAAATGAGGCAAGGTCCTGCCACAGCCGACGAGGTTGGCGTCTATACATGGATCAATCCACGTTGTTAAGAAGTTTTGTCAAAGTATTTTAAAAGACTTGGTCCAACGAGTTTCTATGTCTTGTGTTCATTGCGAACAAATTTCAAGTGACAAGAATTGAATCATTTCTTTGAGGATGCCGCAGAATGTAATCACAAAGTAAAATCTGGCTTTTCCATATTATAAAGGTCTAGATTTCAGCAAGTGATTAAATTCTGTCACAATAAAGGTAGACAATAATACCTCCTCCATCTTTGGACAATGCCCTCACATGTTTTCAATTTTCGATACTACATCATGTACCGGTATGTAGTTTCCAGCTCGATTCTGAAAATAAGACAAACTATAATTCTGGGCATCTGATTCTCATCACACTATAACCATTCAAAGGTCATTTCAAGTTCACTCCAGTCTCACTATGACTATGTGACAACTACATACTGTAACCCTATTATAAATTGAACCAGAGACATTCAAGTATATTTCTGCTTGCAACCAGGCTGCTTTCAACTAAAGGTCAGCTATTTGATTTGTTTTCTTTTTCCTTCTATGCACATCAATGAAACCAAACCGAGGTTTAAGGGCTACATAGTCTGATCCCATTCACTTTAAGCGGAGATCAGTTAACACTATTACTGTTGCATTTGGGGAACATTACAAGCATTGCACATCATGAAGAAGTCTGTAGGGGGATAATGAAAAGACAACTCCGTTCGATCAGCATGACCAGAACCAATCAGCAGTGATATAAATAAATGATATCTGACACACATAGGAAGCTAGTTTGCAGTATAGCACAACAACGCTTGTCATACACCACGACATGATTTGAATGTTAAAAGGGTACAGAGAGTTGACCGAGTCAATTTACAATTCTTAAGTCAGACTGGAATCCAATACACTCCAGTGCGTGTACGATACATGCATACATTGTTAACGTTTTAACTGAATGTATACATACAATACGTGCATGGCAAACACAATTTTGTACATTGCGGGTGTAGAAACTTACAAGATCATGAAATGGTTAGAATTAGGTTCTTGCACTTTTAGGATGACTTCTGACGGTTACTCCAAAACAAAAACAATATATAGGCCTACTGAACTAAGATAATGCTGTACCATTAGGGCAATGGTTTATAGTAACTGATGTCAGAGGTTATATCCCTTTATTTTCCTCTATACTCAAAATGTATGCACATTATACATCTAGGGCATAATCAGTAAAAATACAAAGATTTGACAAGGCACATTATACATCTAGGGCATAGTCAGTAAAAATACAAAGATTTGACAAGGTTATTTTAAGGACTAAGTTTATTTCAATGACTGTTGGTAATTTCAAACAATGGAAAAGTCTTTTTGACCCAAATAACATCATAAAATGGAAGTGTAAGTTCTATACACCCAGCGCATGTACAACTTTCATTTTTCAATTCGCCCTGATTAAGTAAAGTTACTGGCAACAAACACAATGCTGGCTCTAAACTAAAGTTCACAACTGTTAAAAAACAAAAAACAAAATCAACGTAGATTAAGGTAGATGTTTTGCAAACATCGCGCATTAATTTTCAACCCCCCCCCCCCCATGTATATATCTTTAGAGTTTAAAAGGTCTAAGGCATTCAGCAAACCTTGACGCATTATAATGAGGTTCTTTAGTTGGCTTATTTTGCGCCCAGTTGGGGGGCATAAAGACTTGTCGCGTAGGACTACACAGCTATGAAAAGCAACTGAAATGAAATACTCTCTGCACTAGGCCAGGAACAATGTACCAGTAATTGGGTAGCGCTCCAGTACACTCAACTCCAAATATTGTGGTTATTTTCCACACTAGCTTCGCTTAACACACCTCCCAGCCCCATCTCCCCTCCCCCCCCCACACTACTAAGGTTAAATTGCTTTGATTGTCTAACAACGTTTGGAATTTTGTTATCAGAAATGGATATTAACCCTTGACTACCAAATACTTGGTAAGAGGTTAATTTACATTTCTGAAACAAAATTCCAGACTTCTCCCAAGTGGCAGAATTTATTTTTACCACATAATATTCTAGCTGATTGGGGACCGTCTTTGTGGATGTCCATATAAAGGTACACAACTGAATATTCCCCAACAAATAATTATCTCTAACACATGATTAAATTGTTCTCCGGTTCTCCTAAGGGTAAATAGAAGGAGTACAACTAGCCTGATGTTTTGACCTGCACTGACCATCACTGACAAATGAAAACATTTGGGGTTCAATGCATCAATACTTCATACAGTACATGTACATGTACACTCTGTTCTTACCGGTCCTACTACTTGCCGTCAACTCGCCGACTTGCCGTCAACTCGCCGTCAACTCATTTTCGTGCCGTCAACTCATTAAATTTACATTAAAAATTTATAAATGGGACACGGAAGTGTTAAGTCTGGGCTAAACTACATATTTCTCATGGTTTTCGGTAAAAATTCATTCATCAAAACGACTTTGTGTTGATAAAAAAAAAGTACCAATCATTGACATCTTGGGCCAAGACTAATCAATGTGAAAAAGCAAGATGGCGGCCGACGGTTTTGCTGTTTCGAGATAATTTTTTCACGAGAAAAAAACTCAATTTTTATTCCGAAATATGACCTAAAACTTTCGCGAATTCTCTTTGAGCTGATACTTTACAGTTCTATGCTTCTTTTGTGGATTTTTAATGTATATTGGAGGAGTTGACGGCGAGTTGACGGCGCAAGTGAGTTGACGGCGAGTTGACGGCAAGTAGTAGGACCCGTTCTTACTTATATTTTAGTAAACTTAGTTTTTACCCATGAGGTAAATTTCTTCATCGAAATACAGCTCCAGACTGCAGTGCACTGAAGTCAAAACAGATGTGAATAATTTCAAATAATCAATCGCTAAATACGTACTTTAAACATACAATTTAGAAACAGACTGTTATCGCCAACGAGAACTCAAACAAGCTTGCACCAAAAAACTTTTTTCATTTAACACCAAACTACATTTTAAAGAACAATATTTTATGAAACTTACCACTTGTTCACTTAGAGTAAATCATATAAAAGTTTCACTTTGATAAGAGAAACTGGATCCAGGATTTAGAAGTAATAGTCCATGAGAGAATGAGAATCTTGTGTATGTTTGCCCTCAGTCTAAGATCCTGTATTGACAAGCGGTGTGTGTCCTATCTTTAGCACAACCCCTACCAAACTACACTCTCTACCATAATGATCCCATTCTCAATTTCAATGTTGCATTCCCCCACCAACAAAAGCTGCCATGCACACCTGTGGGTGAGTCACCACAACAAAGCCCCTACCAATAATAGAACAGTCTCAGCAAGGTCTTTAGAAATGCAAATTTAGCACAGTTCATTTTACAAAATGGGGGTATTTGAATTTGATGGTGGGTGGGTTTAGGTTGAGGGATCTAACTAGAGGATTAGAGGACCTTGATTTCAGTGTTGTTCTGGATGGTGTGGGGATTTAACAGGGATTGTGTATTGTGAGGATTATGCTGATTTAATGTGAGAGGGTGGCAGCCTTGTCAGAATAGGGATTAACAAAGTCTATTGTTTTGTACTTAACCTTGCAACTAACCAAAGAGTAAGGATTAAGAATTAGGCTGTGAAAAACTTCTCTGTGAAAATCCAGAAAACATTAGTATATAGACACAAACACTGTATCAAATCTCGGGAAAATACAAGATTGAAAACTGCAAAAAACTTTGTACAGTATTAAGTTTTACTTTTAATGAATCATAGGTGAATAAAGAAAAAATGAATTGATGAAGTTGTGAACCAGCAACCTTTAAACTATTGGATCATGTGTTTCACCAACTGATCCATCAAGCCCATCCTTTTTGTCAATATGGGTTCAGTCTGATTCGTTGCAGTGCAATAGCGGCACACACTGTGAACTTGCAGGTAGCTTGATAAAATGTAAGAACTTTAAAACATCATTCAAAGAAATACAATTTCCCTCACATCTTAGCTAATACTAAGAAACATTTACAACTTTTTTAAAAAGGCCAAATTTCACTGGAAGTGGTTAATCTTTGATTGACACATCAGGCAGTGTGTTTTAAGCATAGGTACACAGGAACTAGACATGGTCTCATGTTCTACAAGTCAATAAGAACAGTTCACCCTTCCAGTAAGTAAAGCTCTTTTGTTTGCTGTTCTTTCCTCTAAAGAGAGCAAACAATTCTCAACGACTTTTCTTAAATGACTGTAAACCAAAACTACATCTTCAAGTGGCTTGCCCATGTGTGGATGTTTACTGGGAGTAAACTATGGTTTGAGGGATGTTTATTCTTTAGAAACGTCAGAATTATTAAACCTTGATGTTCGGGATTCAGAAAAAAGAAAGGAACCATGAATGAAACATCTTTCTATTCTTCACTCCATAAGTCAAGGAAGTTGTGTGTAGGAATAGACATTACTGCCACAATGTTAACAAACAACACTGAATCAACTTATTTTTCCAGGGCCAGTTCATAAAAAAGTCCATACTACATGTACTGATATTGATACCATATGTAGGCCTACAGTTTTATTGAGCTGGGTTAATGTACAATAAAATGATACACGCTCTTTCAAACTCGTTTTGGGGGTCTTTTGGTTTAATCTGGCTGCTGAAGATTGGGTTTAAATCTGGAGACTGTGCTGTGAATAGCCATTGAAAGCTATACAGTGTGGACAATAGCATTTTAATTAGTCACTACACATGCCAGGACAAGTCTGCCAACCAGCTTTTTATCAATGCACTCTCTTTCAAATAACCCAGTCAGCATTTTGCTGCAATGAGGTTTATCAAGCAGTATGACTTCACACAAACAAACACATTATACACTACATCATCCACATTCATACCAACTTATAACAGGAGCAAAGACACTACAGACATTTCTGCAGAGAAATGACCCGTTTTTCCCAGTACCATTCTCTGCAGCCAGAGACTCAAATTACCACTTGACCCTCAATAGTTCAGTATTTGGCAGGACAATGGACAGCTCTAGAATGGCCATTATCTTGCACCCCTTCAGTTTGCAACTTGCCCCATACATGCTACCCGGGTCATTGCCAACAACCCCCCAGAGGTGAAGTTCTAACTGCAGCAGCCTTGCTCTGTTATGACCAGATCTCTTAGTTAATTCTCAAGTACGTGCTGAATCAAGATACAGATACATTAAACCAGTACCCCATTCAAGCTGTCTATGCTTCAATTCAGGTTCAGGCCATTAGAAAACTTATACAGGTGTGGTGAGCTATTAAACTTTGCCAGATACAATATAAAAAAACTGTGAATAGTTTGGTTTTGACCACAAATGACCCCCTACAAAGATTCAACTACTTAGCCTAGTCTATGCTAACCTCCCTGAGTCACGGTCTAGGCCGGGTACACTTAAGGAAGCGGATCCTCTGTCGTAGAAATCAATTTGCATAGACACACACATGAACAGAAGTCTTTATTTCATGTCACGTCTCGCATCGAGCGCGACGGAGCCCGTCTACCCCTCATCCAGAAACACCTTTTGACAATGCTCGGACCAACCACAAATTACATTGGCACACAAACGTCGTGTTATCCATGCCAGCATGATCAATCCTGATATTACTGTAATGGAATATATTTTCTTCTGGTCATTACTCCCGATAAGATGAACTCCAATGACACCTTCTGAAGGTGCCGACTGTAATTTCACAATCTTATACCCCCCCCCCCATGACGATGGCCCTTTCATCTTCAGCCTTATGCTATCTCCGTCTCCCACAAAACTGAATAAATTAAATTCATAAACTTACAAAGACCTGTTAACGACAAAAAGAAGAGCGGTAACCTTTGTTGGTTCTGTACTTGACTCACACCTGCACTGAATTACATCAATATTTCCTGTCCAGAACCATGAGAGAGATGGTATAGGGACAGTGCTATTTCAATTTCAAAGTCAAGCCTGATTAAGACAGCACAAAGCCCTGATCCAGAGATCAACTAATAATATAATAATAATATTTATTCGGGCAATCACATTTACAAGCACATGTACATACATTAAAAATATTTAAGAAAACAAAGTAAAACAACAGTGGGGTGCCCAGGAGAACATAACAGGCGTATGTCTCCTAAGCTAAACTGGTGATTCATACTACAGTCTATTGGCAAGGGAGAACTAGGCGCAGTGTCAAGCAACAAAACAATGAGGTGCGAGCCAAACCTTCTTAAGAAATGCAAGAACCACAATTGGAAAAACATCCTCCCTCCATAGTTATTATCCACATGAACAAACCATCATCTCCTTAATCCTAATTCCTTGGACAGCTTCTTATTCTGGTTGGTTGGTGGGGGGGGGGTACATTCAGTTACCTACATGTATGCATATTTGAATGACCACTTCTCTAGGTGTTTCATCATCCTCCATATGTCAGACTGAATATCTTTAAAGCTCTCATGCATTGGGAACGTGTCCATTAACAGATGGCACCTTCAATTACAATGACTCTCCAAGATTCTACCTCAGAGTCGGCCGAATCCTTGAACAAATAAGACACAATTTTGACAAGCTTTGCCAGTAAATCCTCAATCAATTTAAACAAACTGGAGAACCGTTTGATAAACAGAACCAGCACATGCTGAAGAATAATGATATTTATTAGCTGAGATAACCAGCAGAAGTATTGAGTTTCAAGGCAGGTGCAGAACGCTGATCACTATTGTGGAGTAATTTTGCAGATAGGAAGCGCTGTGTAATCGGGTAGAAATAATCCCAGCTTTATCCCTAACTGCACTTGACCATTACAACAGAACTCAGAAGAGCTTCAGATGGTGGACTTGTACTTTTAATTCCCATCCAAACAAATTTTAAAAAGGGACACATTTTTAAGTAGTGTATTTCCCTACTAGTATTCTGAGTAAGTTTAACGGAAAATTAAACATTGATAATTCATAAAAAGAGTTTAACCAACATCAACAGAGGTTTTACAATTTTAATTGAATTCAATGAAAATTTTTGACAGAGCAGTATGAAAAAGAAAAAAAAAAAGTATTTCAATAAGAAAATTCATTAAAAAGGATCGTCTTCCTTTTATATTTTCTCTTTTTCCTCTCCCCCCCCCCCCCACTAAACCTTACTTAGACCTGCATGCCAGTTCCAATGATAAGCAACTTTGAATTCAGCCTGCAGTACCATAACCTACATAAGTTTAGTCATGACTAAGATTTTAGAGGTTTTTCAGATGTTATGACTAATATTTCAGCCCAGTGTGGTCAATTTTTACACCACTCATAGATCCATTCACATTTAATTTATTTTTAATACAGACCTTTATTTTAAAACATAATTTAAAATATTTCCCCTAATATGAATTGCTTCTGGAATACTACTTCATTCAATTGGAAAATCATTTTCAAGTGACAAATTAAAAAGTATATAATAAAACTAGTTTATTTTACCAAGAATTCAGCAGAGCTTTCTGATATAAATATTTTCTAACAAATCTCCTCACTATAAAACTTTACTTAGGAATTAACAATTTCCAAATGTTAGCTGACCAAAAAACAACATCGCGACAAGAGTCATGTTCTACTTTATACCAGGCTCAAAAATCAATCTAGATCTAAAAATATTGTGTTTTGGAATCTCAATCATGAAACCTGAAGAAAAAGACGCCACCAAATGTTCAAATGGAACGTGGAGCGTAAAATAAAATGGAGCAATAATTCAGTGTACAAACTGGAATCAATCAGAGTGGTATTAAAACCAGCACTAGGCAGTGATGAAATGTTAAGAGTATCAGGGGAAAACTTGATCACAACGGGTGAGACTAATGACAGATTTCAAGATTTATTGTTTTGTTTTATCGCGTGTGCCATAGTCCAGATTTCATCAAGAGAGTGTTTACCAAGTTGATCTAGATTCTGATACTCTAACAAAACAAGAATATAAAATCTATGAATCTTTATAATTAAATGTGAGGAACACTCAATGACTTCACACAGGTTATTAAAGGCACATTATATATCATACTATTTTACCAACCTACTGAGTTAAGTTCGACTGAAACATAATCCACTTGACGAACTGAGAAGTCTAGTCCCGAATTACTCCCGAAAAAAATATACCTTGCGGTATTAGAGAAGCCTCCTGATTTCTGAAAAATCTACTCCGCGTCCATGATAGTATAATATATAGCAAGGCAAGTTCTCAAAGGAACATAAGGCCAAGTAAAAAAGAATACCAGTTGATCGTCCGGGTGTTTAAAAAAAGAGGAGGATAAAGGTTTTTTTTCTTTTTTCTTTCTTTCAAAGGTGGCTGCCAAGCATTTTAATTCAAATTGGCCACCATTCTTCAGTTTAAAGTCACCACTTACTTTAAAGTAAGTTAAATAAGAAACCTCTCAATGAGTTGGGGTGGTTCTGAAAAGAACCGTTGGATTAACTCATTAATTCAGAACCACCCCAACTCATTGAGAGATTGTTATTACATGGTGTTACCGCAAACTTTTCTATATCTTACTTCCACCATGCAAAGTTTCAAATCCTACTTAAATAAGAAATACACAGAGAATTTGTCTTTTTGAAAACAAAATGTAAAATAATAAATAGTAAACAAAAAAAGGATGTGGCCTCAAAAAAAAAGGATGCAGGAGGGGACAATCAACTGGTATTATTTTTGATTTGGCCTAATCTACCCAGCAAGTTGATAAACATAAGGTGTTACTGCAAGCCAAATATACCACTTGTAACCTTAAGTTTTTCTGTCAACTGTGAAGGGTTAGGAATGTATTATTTTATACAAGTCAAAATAACTGAAGATTTGAATACTGTCATAATTCCTAAGCGTAGGCCTTTACCTTTAAAAACATAGGTCTTAACAAGTCACTGACTTCTAAAGACTTGGACAAACATAAACTTCTGAGAAGCAACTCAGCACACTGGGTAAACCAAAGGATTCCTTAAGAACTTCCCCAGTGGGTACCCACTAAGGACATTCGTACAATGGTAAGAAACAACACAAGGGGCAAGTGGGGTGCCAGGCAAACAAAGGATAATTGGGTGGAGGTAATTCTTTGAAAAATATGTCAACCACAATGGGTGTGCATCCTTCCCCATTGTCTGTTAATTCTGAGTTGGTATTTGGATTTCTCATTAATTGTCTGAAGGTGAGGAATCTTGGCTGATGTTTTGATATGTTGTCTGCAAGAAAGAGAACCAAGATCCTTGTCCAAACATTGCTATTGGGCCATTCTTCTCCTAATAATAATGTAGCTTTGTCTTGGAGCTTGTCAGTTCAATTTAAGATTGTTGTTTGGCAAACAGCGGTAGATTGTGGTAAAGTAATTTGTACGCCTGTGGAAAGTCTTGTTAAAGCCGCTTTATCTTGATACAATGTTGGAAAATTATAATCCCTGGCAAAACAGTAGCTTGAGGATGAATCTATTTCGGCACTTGTCAGTTGTATTTACATCGTGTGGCTATTAATGGCCATGGTGGATTGGACTTCGGATTTCAGCTGCCATGATTAATTCGTACAGCTCCAGGCTCACTTTGGATCAAGCTTGCGGACAGTCACGAAAAATTGTCTATCCTTTGTCAGACAAAGAAAAAGATTTGACAACTACATGTATGGTGAGCACAAAATGGGAATTGGTCCATAAGCACTTGTAGAGTTCAATATAGAGTAGGCATTCATAAGTCACATAAATCATGCAGGTATCCAATGGTCCATAAGCACTTGTAGAGTACAGTATAGAGTAGGCATTCATAAGTCACATAAATCATGGAGTATCCAATGGTCCTACATGACCACAGCCATTATGATTAGTTATTTAAAATAACAAAAGCATTACAGAGGAATTAATTTGGGTTTAAGTTTTAATGATTTCATTTTTACCTCCTTTGTTCTGAGGATGATGCAGCAGAGATGGAATTTAGGTCTTTCAAGAAGTAAACAAAGGTTACATGATTCATTCAAACTGATCTGTGAAAACTTGATTGTAACTGGTTTAGACCAGTGCTAGAAGACAAGGAGAAGAATTCATGATTTAAGGCTTCGAATTAAGGCTTCTCTAACTGTCAATGTGGCTTTAACCTCCAATTCTAAATCACCCATTGAATACGATTAAACATCTCCATTCTAGAGTCTGGTCACTGACCCCTGATAATTCCTTAAGCTTCAGCTTAAAGAGAGACAAGGTGCCATCTTTTGAATCGTTCAAACCACACAGTCTGGACATCCACCCTGACCAACATATGAACCATTCTTCTGTCATGCTTTCCCAATGCATTGACTGCTTGATATGCTGTCCATCTGCTGGTGACTAAAGCCAGGTTCCTTTTGGACTTGTTTTTGTTAAATTACCCCAACTTTTCTGCAGAATTACAAAATTAAATCTCATGGGGACGCACCGTAGACTGACATCCATGTCAACTTCAATACCACGACCGTGATATAAAACTAACAGGCCAAAAGGGGTCGCTGTAGACTACTGCGCAGCCACAGGCCAATAAACAGTCCAATGTGAACAGCTCCGCGCTGTAAATCTACAGCTACCACACTCGCTGTAAAATGCTATGCAACGTCGCGGAATATAAGTCCAAGTGGGAACGCATGGTAGAATAACACAGAAGCCAGTCATGGTAACTCTCCCCATGGCAGCGGAAGAAAAAGTCCAACAGGAACAGGTTAACTTTAGTTCAACTCATTTTTGTTTGCTACTTTCCACTTCTTAGGGAGTGGGATTTGAAACTAGTTAATATTTTGTTGGTTGGTGGGGGAGGAGGCCTATTTTTAAAGAGTTAGAATCTAACTACAGGGGTTGACCATTGTGAGGGTGGCTAATAATAGTTCCCCTCTCTCCCTCCTTTCATTATTAACCCTCAACAATCAAGCCATGATAACTGCCTATTGTCAAAACCAATTCCACACTTGTGAGGGTTTATAATAAATGTCTGGCTCAAGCTACTCACAATCCAAATGATTAAGAAAGCTTGTATCCACTAAACAGTTTGGGAGTGTGGTTTTCTTCTCCAGGCCCATCCTGTGATGATGATGTTTATAATAGAACAACAGTAGACCAGTGACAATCATCCTCTCTACAAACAACTTCACACAAAGCATTCATAATTGAATCCTGATTGAAAATGACAAAAATCCAGGCTTTCCTAGAAAGCTGTCTGACCATTCATAACCTATCACTGTGGTTAGGAATGGTAGATAAACTATGCTAGCCTGGCCCTGTATAGTGAATGCATATCCACTAAGTAAACACAAAGTTCTGTGCACAGCTGTGCAACCATACACAACATTGCAGTTAATGGTTATTAATGGTTGGTCATCTCCCTGCTGGAAATTAGTACTAGGAGTAGGAGGGATAAGGCTGATTGAGTCCAAACAGATTATGGCTACATTTTCTGGTGGTTCTCCTAGTTCACAATTCCTCTACTGTTTTCATGACAGCATGGTAACAACTTACTAAGCAAATGAGTACATTATTGATGGGCAATTGCTAACCATTAGTCATGTTGACAAAGAGTAACACATTATCGCACACTTGTATTTCAGTAATTGAATTATTGAAGTAAACAAAGGTCCCAGGCAACAAGGTCAAGCCCACTCCATGTTACTACGGTTAAACTGGAGTCCATGTAGACTAACAACTTTGGCTTAGGTGGACTCTCAGAGCTCGATTTGAATATTTGCCTGGTGGAGGTACAAAAAGATATGCTCAATCAAAATGAATTTGACGCCCCTGATTTGCAACAAACATTTCGCTCAAGCTGAATGGTGCTTAACACTTCTGAATGATGCATGTTGTCATCAACATTTGCTTTACACTTGCATTGGCATGGTGTATGAACTGAGCTTTAATGAATTCTGAGAAGAGTTGGAGGTTTCCTCAATGATCCCCAAAGTGTACTTGCTCTGTTGCCAGGAGAATGAAGGATCCTAACTTGAAGCAGAGTGTTTGCCATTACTAAAGTGTCTGGACGTCTTCTAAATATCCATAGCTTAGTTAGTATGTTAACTTTTCATCAACTTTTTATCCTTCGGCGAATTTAAAAACACTTTTTCCAGGGCCCAATTTCATTCGTGACTGGTATCCTTTTAGCTAAGCAGCAAACATATAGGAAATATTTTCTGATTCCTCCATAAAATGGGGCCATGATCCAGGTTTGCACTTTGCTGCCTAGAGTATGTGGTTATTCGCACCCAAACAAAATCCAGTAATGCATTGACGCTATAATCACTCTTCACACTGCCATCTTAGAGTTAAAACGTGATGAGACAATCGAAACACAGTTACATATGCACGCACAAGACGTGTCAATGAGCAACCTTCTTTTGACCTCAAGCCATGGGTGCCCTACTCAAATATAACGTCATGTGCACAAGGTTTACTAGTGCTATGTAAATAGGCAAATAGGGTTCCTCCTCTGTTTTAACTTCTTCTCTCTCGTAAGAAAGTGCACAGAGAAAACATTGCTAAGCCAACTCTTCAAGTCACATAAAACAGCAAAACAACCCTCATTCCAATGCAGAAATGGGAGAAAACAGTAGGTGTACAAAAGTGGGTTGTCCTCTATGCCATCTTACGCATGTATGCTGATTGCTTTGTACAAGCTCAACAGAATGCAGAAGCCCCTGCACTTCAACAAAAACCACTCTGGCCTTAAGACATCAAAGCGAAGCCGATAACGTCTCGCAAATCTTCAAGACTTCCTCAGGTCCTTTACCCCTACCAACACAATGAACACAAAGTGAAACAGCCTTTTTACCCTTCTCTGTTAGTGTTAACACCATCTTCAGTCCACTCTCTCTACATTGCTTTTATAAAGAGGACCTTCAGAGGGGGCTTGGGTTGTCCTCTCTTGACATCGCTCAGTGTCTTGTCTAGGTCTGTCTTGTGTCTTCAGTCACCTTCTCAATCAGTTATTTACTCATCAACAACCACTGTTTACTTGTCAACAACCTCCCTGTAATGCTCGTGTCTGTTATTGTAACAAGCCAGAGACAACAGAACTAGCCAGCTTTGATTGAAATTGCCCTGTGGTAATTACAAGAAGAAAAGATATCCGCATATTTGACAACATTCCAAAGCAATCCGAATCTGGCTTCTTCTTCTTTTTCTAATCACGACCACTGAGGGTGAAATGCCTGGAATGTGTGACCACTCAATGCTTGATAATAATTCTCCCTCAAACCATAGAGGAAGGACCACAGAGTGCTAAAACCATGTAACTGCAGTACATGTGGTTTTATTCCAAAACAATTCATTGGGAATAGGAAAAACATCCACAAGGGTTGTTAACTCAAAACAAACAGTTTCTACATGTTTTCGTTTCTTTCTATTCCCACCTCTAAATACTTTAAAAGAGCTTCTAAAACCCTTCTAAACAGAAACTTCATAATGACAATTTGATTGAATCCAATTTGATTTTCAGTCTTCACTGAGAATCAATATAAAATGTGGTATCATCACTTAAGCTCATCATCGTCAATAAAAGGACAGCCATCCTTGCGATTTATCCATTTTATGGGAAATTAATATTTTGTAACACATCAAGTAAAATACTTTGGACTCTCATGAGTCAAGCCACCTGTCAGCACTCTAGACCTGCTGTAATAGGCTATAGGCGGCTTTGATAATGTGCTTGTTAATGTAGGCGTCTAGATAAGTGTGTAATCTTCTTTTAACACACAGTTCATGTACTGTAGACATAACTTACAGGAGCCAGGTTTTATTCCAATGATCAATGAGGCACGAATGCAAACATTCAGATAGGAAGTTTCTGTTAATTGTTCACCGTATTGCTAGGTTTTTTCATCAATCAGTGAAAACCATGTCTGAGGAGGAAAGTACAAAGAGAAGTTCGCTGCACTTTCCCTAAAAGACCTGTATATACAATGTCAAGCCGCTTCTTCTGTAAACCCATCAGAAATGGTTTTTCACCAGTCTGGAACAATCGAATTATGTTTCTCTCCCCTGGGGAAGTTCATTTAAGCCTGGCTGGTATAATTGTCTAATTGGTATCGAGTGATTGGACGTTACTGGGTTCTAGGATAATAATTGGTGATGGGGGAAAACAACAGTGCGCAGTTAGTGGCTCAGGCTGTCATCATTAGTAGGGGATGATGAGGTTTGCAAAGAAGACCCTTGATAGTGAATCTTGGGGGACCCTTGAGAGTGAATCTTGGGGGACCCTTGAGAGTGAATCTTGGGGGACCCTTGACATTGAATCTTGGGGGACCCTTGATAGTGAATCTTTGGGGAACCCTTGGGAGTGACTCTTGGGGGACCCTTGACATTGAATCTTGGGGGACCCTTGAGAGTGAATCTTGGGCGACCCTTGAGAGTGAATCTTGGGGGACCCTTGACATTGAATCTTGGGGGACCCTTGATAGTGAATCTTTGGGGAACCCTTGAGAGTGACTCTTGGGGGACCCTTGACATTGAATCTTGGGGGACCCTTGAGAGTGAATCTTGGGGGACCCTTGAGAGTGAATCTTGGGGGACCCTTGACATTGAATCTTGGGGGACCCTTGATAGTGAATCTTTGGGGAACCCTTGAGAGTGAATCTTTGGGGACCCTTGAGAGTGAATCTTGAGGAACCCTTGAGAGTGAATCTGACCCTTGAGAGTGAATCTTGGGGGACCCATGAGAGTCAATCCTTGGGGACCCTTGAGAGTGAATCTTGGGGACCCCTGAGAGTGAATCTTTGAGGACCCTTTTTTGTTTTGCTTTTCAATAATGATGACCACTTTTCCTTGAAAAGTATCTCAAACTGCCATTCATTATTTCCCTCAAAGTTGAAAACACATTATAACTAACAGAACAGAAGTATTTGCCGGGAGCAATGGTTTCACAATTGACTTTAAAACTGAATGACAGTTAAAGAAAATCTTTTTTGAAAACAGTTTGGCACCATCATGGTTACTTTCAATACCAGAAAACTCACCTGAAAACAATTTTTTTAATGAGATCGTGGGGGGGGGGGGGGGGGGGGTGGCTACTCTATCAGACTAACTGTCATGTTATTGTCAAAGAAACCAACATAGATCCATGGTTACATCCATATTAACTTCATCTGAATTAACCAAATAGAAAAGCCTCTCATAATCCCAAAATCTTCTTTGTGAATCAGTGGCCGACAGCAGGGGATTTTAGGTCAAACATCTAGCCTATTCTAGGGCACAACAACAGCAGTTCACATCTAAAGACGGTTTAAGAGTCATTATGTGATTTCTCCTGAGATTATTTTAATTTTTGTTTACAGTTCACACCAAGAACTGGGGGAAATTTCATAAACTAGTCCCCGCTTGAAATAATGCTAAGTAAAAATTAGCAGGCAACCAATACAACACAAAAGACCTACATGTTACAAAGTATTTGGGCTGTTTACTTGTTTTTTGCAATATTTTTCTTTGCAAGGCAATTTTTTGTTTATGCTGAACAGCTGGATGAAATTGGGACCTGGTTCTTTGTAAGTTTGCTCCCCTCCCCTGACCCAGCTTTGGGACAAAGTAACAATCGGTGAGCATTGCACTGATATCATCAGGTACTATTACAGGAGTAATGACCAAAATAAAGCCCAAGGGACCCTTTCATTAAGGAAGGAAATGAGATTGTACAAGATAAGAATCAAATCAAGCTCTGGAGGGGGAATAAGAACATTTGTTGTATAAATAAGCCTATGGAATTCAAGAGAAACGATTACTGACCGCAAAGATTGGGTTTACTTTACTTTAACAATGAAATTTAGAACCAGATTGTGATGACTATTGAGTCTGGGGTGGCAGGACCGAGTGACCGATTTGGGAGACGGCAAACCTAAGTTGGTTCTTATTCACATCGTTCATCTGAGCAAAAAGATACTCAGTAGGGTTTTAGTGGATCTGTTGTAACCTCTTTACTATTGTAGAGTGGGTTGTAAAGAAAACGACTTGTCAATTCTGGTTAGACAGGTGACTGGAGTAAGTCTATGCAAGCTCATCATTCTAATCTTTAGTTAGTCTCAACACAATAAAAAAGGAAAGTCTAAAAAGGTACCTCAATGGATGGTTACAGGATTTGTTAAAGGTAGTAAAGACAAAGCAAAGTGCGCATTCAAATCTTGTTTTAAAGTCATTACTAAATTAACCCCCACTTACAAAATCACCCTTAAGTCATCAAGCATTAATCAATGCATTATTAAGACGACATTTTTCAAGATGACTCAAAAGCAAAAGAGGGTTCGAGGGATAAAAATTCAGTTCCTCAGGAACGATTTACGTGTATATTCACCCTTAGGAAAACAAGAAGACTAGAAGTACATTGGAGGAATATCATGCCCGGTTCCTCAAAAAACAGTCCAGATATCTGACCATTGGTTGAATTCATTGTTACAAAGACAATATTGACCCATCGTGGGTAGTATTTCTCTTGACTGATAACCCTGCAGGGGAAACAGTAAGGGATCCTGTAGAAACAACACACTTGAAGATGAGCTGCAATAGCCCTCCCGGAGTGAGATGGAGTGAGACGGAGTGAGACGTAGCATTCCATGGTGGCAGGACAGCAGTTGTAGAAACACTGATGAACAACCTTTTCTTTTTATAACTCTAAGATAACAAATACGTCTGGAAACCGCATCCTTGGTGCTAAGGAGGTGTTGAGGACATTGTTGACAAGAGGTGACTGTCACACTTGAAGCAAGATGACAGAATGATGAGATTGCAAGGGCCCTTCCAGAGAAATGCTCAGATGTAAAGTTATCTTTGCAAATTAGATGCTTTTGAGTTCAAGTACTGTCTCTTCAGTGAAAAGTCTGCAAAATTTAGATTCGCAGTCAACTGAAAAAAGTCTCTACTTCATTCAGCTATGATTTGTTTGCAGCCATTTTATTACAACATAGTAGTATTAATTTGTCAGGCTGTTTTTTTGCACGGAGTGAAAAGGGGCATTCCTTTCTTTGTGGCTAGTGTTATTCCTGACAAACAGGTCTGAGCATTGGATCCAAATTTATAAGGACTTGACATGTTCCACATTTTAGTAACCGCTGGAGTTATAAATTTCAAGAAGCTTCAGCGTGGGCAAACTCTACTCAGCACAAGAGAATGCAGGCAAAGAGTATTATTTCTCTAAATCTGAAGAACAATTCACCAGGCAGACAGTAATTCATCTCTTCTTTCTATAGGAACAACAATGAGAGCACACTGTTTAAACTTGACATTAATAAGGTATCATTTTGTGTGCCCATCACTAACTTTACCGACACTTAAATGATGACCTGTATGCCTGCACATAGTTTAGCCATGTCTTTGACCCACCAGAAGCCAGTACCTCCATCCTATTTTGGTGAATCTTAAATATGTAATACACCTGTCAATAGATCTCTGAAATTGAAACCCAAGCCAGGAGGATATTTGGCTGTCATCAACTTGGCTTAAAGGGAAGTTATTGAACTTTTTTTTTTTTACATTAACCTAAAAACTAAACCTGAGAATTTTCTCTGAGCAAATTTGTTTTATACACACCTTAAAAGATTCATAAATTGTGGATTACTGAAGAGATGCAGTGAGATGAGAAGGCTTATTAATTATGCAAATTCCCTAAAACGCTAATTGGGATGTTAAATTTCAAATCCTTCATTGGGTCTATGCTTACATTTTTATAGATTTCTTGATTCCAAAACATCAATGAGCACCAGCCACATAAGGATTCAGTTTAAAGGCACGATTTGGGAAAAACCTTGAAAACACCAAGGTTTTGTTACAGAAGCTCTCGGGCAAAACTCATTCCACTAAATATCATAATCTATAATTAGATTTAAAACCACCACCTTCAGTGAACTCCACCAACAAACAAAAGAGAAACTTCAATCCAAAAACTCATCAGGTAAAAACACCCCTTGTAAGAATTCCCCCAATTCCCAGGTGCCGCCTGCCCAATACCCCTAGCTCCCAACAATGTGTGTATCCCACACCAACAAGAAAACCAAACTCCCACTGGGGACAGCCCAAAACAAAACAAAAAGGATTCCACAGTGATTTGTTTTGAGGCAATAAGCGTACATAACTTGAGTCACGTTCCACAGATTTACACAGGGTCTCCCACCCAATGATGAAAGGTTTTCATTCCCTCCGCTATTTGTGGTGTTAAGGTCATCATGACGATTACTTCACAAAGGATTTGTTGTGTCTGTTAATTTTTCTTAACCCTCCCTTCAGATGAGTTGGAAAGATTGATGAGTGTAGCACATGACTCACTGCTATTACAAGATAAGTGAGTGAGTTCGCGTGTAACGAAGTATCGGCAAACAAACACTCTACAATCCCTTTTCCAATTATGGAACCTTTGCAAATATTTTCATTTCTCATCAGACATTTTCAAACATGGCATAGCTTTAAGTGATTATTTGATAGAGATAAAAGTTTAATTGGGATTGGGTTGGTACTGGTGCATGCAAAAAAACATCCACAAAAATGTTTCCAGCTAAAAAGACTACTGCTCTTTGAGGAAATAGATTTGAAATCCAATCGTGCATTCCAGCCTTACAAGGTGAAATAATATTGATATTGAGGCTTTTCGCCAAGATGTTCTGGCCTCACCAATATCTACAACTCCAGGCACTGACCTAGACTCTCTTGTTCATCAATATGATACAAGTCTGGGAGATCTTCTGGACAAGCATGCCCCTCAAATCTGGCGTACCATTTCATCATGCCCTCATGCTCCCTGGTACAATGAAGATATTCGCAAAGCAAAGAGACAACTGCGTAAGTGCGAACGCAGGTGGATGTCTTAAAGATTGATGGTTCACAAACAACTACTTAAAGAGCAGAGCTATCACTACAATCAACTTATAACCGAGACTAAATCGGAATATCACAGGAACCAACTGAAGGACTGTGACTCCCGCCAACTTTTTCGCAAGGTTGACAAATTATGCACACCAGCCTCTTCAAAAACCCTCCCGTCGGCCGATTTGTCATCTGAACCTCTTGTTGAACATTTCTCTAAGTTCTTCGTCCAGAAAACGCGGAACATAACTACAGAACTTGACGAAACTCCTGAGCTCGTAGTTTCTAAACCAGTATTCGACTCATGCATGACTACCTTTCATCAGTTTGAACCACTTTCACAGAACTCAGTGAGAAACATCATTGCTGCTTCCCCCTCTTCTACATCCAGGCTTGATCCGATTCCCACATGGATTTTGAAGATGTGTTTAGACGAGCTCGTTCCTATCATCACGAATATCGTCAATCATTCTCTGCTGCATGGTCATTTCCCAGAAGCAATGAAAAACGCCCACATCACTCCCTTGCTTAAGAAACCTAACCTGGACACAGAACAACTCAAGAACTACAGGCCCATTGCAAACCTTTCGTTTCTTTCAAAGACAATAGAACGTGCAGCCGCTGCCCAACTTCAAAATTACCTCACCGACAACAATCTTCATGGACACTTCCAGTCCGCTTACAGAAAACATCATAGTGTTGAGACTGCCCTTCTACGTGTTCAAAACGACCTACTCCTGGCAGCCGATAAGGGGCAAGAAGCTATCTTGTCCTCCTTGATTATTCATCTGCCTTTGACACGATCGACCATAACATCATGCTTCAGCGTCTTACGAACAGATACGGCTATCGGTTGGTTTGAATCCTATCTAGAAAATCGCACCCAGAGTGTCGTCATCAATGGTGCTCTTTCGAACCCTCAAGTGCCATTCTGCGGTGTTCATCAAGGATCTGTTTTGGGACCGTTATGTTTCACTCTCTACACATCCCCCCTCGAAGACATCATCGAGGGCCATGATATCAATAGAATGTTGTACGCCGACAACACCCAGGTATACGTCATCACTAACGAGCAAGATCGCCCAACTACCATCTCACAGCTAGAATGGTCTGTCGCCAACAAGCTAAAACTGGATGAAGAGAAGACCGAGGTCATTCACATTACATCTCGCTTCAGAAGCTCTACCACACTTTCACCTATCTCAATTGGCAGTTTTCCAATAGAACCGGTTCAGAGAGTATGAGATCTCGGTGTCACTATTCAGAACGATCTTCGAACGGACATCCATGTGAAAAATATCTGCAAATCTTCGTACCTCGCATTACACAAAATTTGACAAATTCGCAATCTTCTTGACAAATCCACCACGGAAAAACTGGTTCACGCCTTCATTACATCCCACCTTGATTTTTGTAATAGTCTTCTTCTCGGTCTACCTGACTCCGGAATCTCCAAACTTCAGCGAGTTCAGAACTCAGCAGCCAGATTGGTCACATGATCCAAAACCTGTGACCACATTTCACCTATTTTCTTGGACTTGCACTGGCTTCCAGTTAGACAATGGATTGCTTACAAAACCCTTCTTCTGACATACAGCTGTATCCATGGCCACGCACCTACATACTTGCAAGAACTTGTTCACAAATACCAGCCTTCTCGAAATCTCCGCTCTCAATCACAATCTCTACTTGCCTGTTCATCCACTTCTACTAAGTCTTACGGCCAGCGTGCATTTTCAACGTCTTCTCCTACTCTTTGGAACAAACTCCCCCGCAACATCAAAGACGCTAAAACTCTGGATAAATTCAAACGCCTTCTCAAAACTCACTTGTTAAACCCCAACTAGTTTTGTCTGTTTTTTCTTTCTGACTTTGTACAGCGCATTGGGACTCGGTTTATTATTATTATTATTATTATAATGTGTGCATACAAAAATGGATTAAGATAAAAAAAAATAATAATACAAAAATATGTCATTTTATGGAAAACTAGAGTTCCCATCGAAACATTTCAAAGTACCTGTCACTTTTGGTTTATTATTAGTACTTTGCTTTTAAACAGATGAAAGAAAACCAACTACTTCCAGATTCAATAACAAAGTTCTCAAATTTTCACTTGCAAATTTTCTAACCCCCCTCCCCCCCCCCCCAATCAACCATCGTGGGAAATGAAGCACATGGCACCCCCTTATCCTATCATCAGGCTGAAACCCAATTATATGCCTCATCAACTTTAATAACCTAAGAGGAGTCATCTTAAATATGGCAAGTTATTACACCACTCCCCATCCTGTTCAACTCATCAAAATTCTGTTTTGTCAAGACCAATAAATTCCTGACCGTAGCATCATGGGTACAATAAAGAGATCCTAAATGGAATGGAAAATACAATAACTGTCTCCTTCAGTTTCAAATTATGCAGACCAGCAACCCAGCACTCTCTTGGAGACGAGAAGAGTATACTCATTCTAATGGCCAGACCACACTTCTCACTTGTAACCAACATTTATCAAGAAAAATTTAACCATGGTTGTACCCACAAACTTAGTTGTTTTAATTCTTTATTTCTCTCAACTATGTCATCCTTTCACCAGGCAATTTGTATTATTAGTTATTACTTGGCAGAAAATAATACTCAAGGGCTCCAAAGTCGAATGTTTGTGATGCACACATTTTTCAGTAGATAGAGTTTTCATGAAAGTTTCCATCTTCAGGTTGAAAAAGTTTAAGATGTAAGATGCCCTTCCAGTGCATATTTTGTCAAATTACAAACAAATGACATATTGCAGATGTCATCTGATAGACCTATCAATTATGTATTTTTTATGGGTCTACAGTTTTGTTCCTTTGTTACATCCTGTCCTGTCATGTTTCAAATTTTGCTCCGAAAGATTATCACAAGAAATGACATTTGACACTATTTCAACATGAGGTTAGAGACTTGAAATTGTCCCCCTATTTCATAACATCACCAGTCTATCTATTAGAAAATGAGTGCATCACAAAACAAATTTGGGCCTTGAAGTTGAATGAGGAGGAAGTACTAGCACAAACAAGGTCACATAATTGCTTCTCCAAAACCACACAGACACCATCTCCAGAGTCTTCCCCTTCCAACCAATTATAACCCATTTTGCCAGATATCTCTTTAATTGTTTTGTTTTTGACAAAGTCTCACACTTATAAGTGTTTCCACAGTAGGTATCTAAGAACACCCATTGCTAAAAGCAATCACTGGATAGTCCATAGGAGCGATTCACTAATGGGTTATTTACGTAGAAAATCATGAAATCCATCAACCCAGACACGGCTTTCATTTTGCTGAACAGCTCTATGGTCAGGTGCCTTATTAACTATCAAAAAGCAGACATGAACAGCATGCGGTCTGGTGTGATTTTTTTCTCATTTAAATTAAACTGCGCTTTCTTTCATCATGTGTTTGTAAATCATCCTGGTCTGTTTAGATGAGCTGTTAAGTGCAAGGACATTCATGAGAAGTACTAGAATCTAAAATGAATGATTGCTTCTAACATCATGTATGCATAATACACAACACCTCACGCCATTCACAACTAGAATAAATGAATTGTATTCATGAATAAACTAACAGTAAGTCATCATTAAAGGGAGACAGGGTTGTTTTTTAGTTGTACAAGTATATTATGTCATTTCAAAAAGGGTTAGTTAATCAATACTAAAATTGCATAAAATAATAATTATTTGTGTCTTTATCTTGATTTTTAAAGCAGACTATAAACTATTTTCATGATTGATGATTTCTATCATTGGCTTTATTGAAATACTTGAATCACAATTTCCTTAGAAACCCATGAACCCAAGAATACGAGAAAGTGCAAAATGGTCAAAGTTGTTGAAGTTTGCTGCATTTCGCAGTCAACCCAAATCTCATATCATGTTGCATTGTGCTGTATTCACATGCAAAGCAAGATTCTTGTATTTTTTATGAATAAACTCCAAAATCTCATGGTAAAATTTCAACATAGTTTCAAATCAGATGTGCATTTTGTGTGACATGCAGAGACATGTACTGTACGTTCATGCTGTTGACAGACAGTTGCTAGGGTGGGCGGGGACTTAATGTATCAGTCCATAGAAGTACGTCACAGTATACATGTACATGCCATTCAGTTTAACAATCCATCCAGAAGTACGTCACAGTATACATGCCATTCAGTTTAACAATCCATCCTAAAATACTCCCCAAGTCTGTTGTGAGCTTGGAACTGATATGGTATCTTGGGTCAACTATAAAGACATTCTCCATTAGTCCATGATTAGGGTAGGTAGAGTAACTACAGATAGCCACTATCCAAACATGATTTGAGCTGAATGGACAGGAAATGCCACTGGTCACTACTAGCAACCGATGACCACCTGTGTTGACCCAAAGCCAACACATCTGAGTTTTATTGAAAGCAGTGGGTCAAAATACTTGTGTATTTTAAGGTACAAATGACTCCAGCTTCATACAGATCCCTTGATTACGGTCTTCGTACATTCAAATACATTGTTCAGGTCCATTCTCAGTGGGTTTAGTACAGTTCGTGAGCGTGAGTTGAACAGGCCCATGACTAGGCTCTGATAGTCAGTAGAAAAATTATCCTTTTTGAAACTATCAGATTAAAAAAGTACCATTGTGTATGTACCAAATTCTATCATTAAAGAGGATGCGCACAGCAATTCTATTTCTAGCCAAGTAGATCTACTTGTAAGTTAAAAAAGATTGAAATTACTAAGTACAGAACTGGAACAAATCTACTAAGATACAATTTAAGAGACACCTCATTGAAGCATACATGACATCTTGCATTCCAAAATCAGCCAAAATATCTCAAAAATGAAATGTTTTGGACCAATGTTTCTTTGAAGATACAGTGAACGGGCACTCAATGAGCACAAAGACACCACTAACTGTGTACAACACAAGAGGGGGCTGTTTATACTTTCAACACATGCAGCAAGTTAAGAGGCAATGCTAGGAGAAATAACAACTTAGTTCTTGATGCATACATGAAACACATTTATATCTGATCCACTTTTCTTTTTGCTTACATGTCCCATAACAAATTTCCCCATTTTTGATTAATGGTACACATACTACATAGTATCAGCACAATTGTTAACTCAAATCTCATTGTCAGAGACGGTTTTAGCATTTAATTTCTTTCCAATAAAACTATCAATAAGTGGGTTACCGTAAAGCCACCTATGTGAAGTTTGTTACATGTGGGTCACTCTTTACAAAGGTAAGCTACCATGACGGAACTACTTTTAGTTTTTCTCCCTTCAGCCAATGCCAATGGGAAAACCGAAACCTAAAGTAAACACTGGAGTAAACAGAGTGTTTGTCCTATAGTAGAGTGTATTGTCATGAGCAAATAGACTTGGGTCAAGATGTATGAACACTGTCACTGGAGAATACTGACTTCATAAGCTGTGACAACACAAATCGTATAATCTACACCTCAATGGGATCACTAGAATGGTATTATGCCAAAAGGGGAATGCAAGTTTCATGTTTCTACAGCTAAAATAAATAAATAATTGACAAGAGGACTTCAAGAGAGGAACTGTTTTTGAATAAGTAGGATTTGAAACTTTGCATGGTGGAAATACGATATAAAAGGTTTGCGGTAATACCATGCATTCTCCAGAAGACGATCAGAACATACTGATCAAAACGCCGAGTTGAAACCAACGGTTCTTTTCAGAACCACCCCAACTCATTAGAGATAGTCATTACATGGTTTTTCCGCAAACCTTTCTTTATTGTTTTTGTATAGATCATCCCACCCATTTGTAATTAAGGTTATTTGCAATGTAACTTTATACAAATTTGAGTTGATGGGTTTTGAGGCATTGTATGGCGAGTTATCAATGTACAGTATATGTGATCATCCACCACCAATGGGCTGTAAAGTTGACACTTTCACTGTTAAGGGATTAATGCATTTTTTGAGAGAGTGTGTAATCAGCTTCAAAATGATACCATCCACATTTATATCAGACTTTTCTTTACGAAGTTATGATTTCTCAAAGCCACCTACTTTTTTATTCAGATTTCTCAAAGATTTCTTGAAAACCCAAACAATTTAATAGGCTCTGCAATGTGCAAGTGCAACTTTACAGCCCATTGGTGGTGGATGGTCACATATTGGTTTGTGGTAAAACCATGTATACATCTACTTGAATTTGAGTTTATTGTGAATTTATCCAAACTGCCAGCAGTAAAAATAACATTGCATATTGATCCATGAGAAGACAGTTTCACCGGGGTGAGACTCGATTAAAAAGATAAATCCTGAACCTTGGATTAAACAATATCCTCTTAGTCGAGGGATGAAGCCCAATGAACGACCAGGGTGTAGCATTTGAGATGTAGCCCAATGAACGACCAGGGTGTAGCATTTGAGATGAAGCCCAATGAACGACCAGGGTGTAGCATTTGAGATGTAGCCCAATGAACGACCAGGGTGTAGCATTTGAGATGAAGCCCAATGAACGACCAGGGTGTAGCATTTGAGAGAGTTTTGGCCTCTCTAGCCTCTCTACATCACCATAGAGAAAAATCTGAAGGTTCGATCAGACAGAGCTGCAAACTCTCACTGATACTCAGAAAGTTCTCTGAAAATTCTCTTTCCATGTTCTGAAGAACAGATTATGGAAACTTTTTTCACTACCAATATGTTAAATTAAATAAAATATTTCCCACACATTTTCCAATAATCTCCCTGACTGCAAGACGGAAAGGTTGGCAGCTCAAAACTAGGCAAAGTTTTGCCTCTCTCAAGAAAGTCTAAAGACACAGGAAGGTCAAGCATTGACATTCCTGGATACAAACCTGATGAATCACATGCCTGAGTTTAGAATTCTATGAACTTGCAACCATTTGCCATAAATCAATACTTAGTTTGAAAAATGTTCACCCTTTCACCAACACAAATTGGGTAAGAGTAAAATGGAGTTCTGTACTGCTAGCAAATTATCAACTATTCAGTTAAAGACAGTGGACACTAATGGTAATTGTCAATGACTAGTCTTCACAGTTGGTGTATCTCAACATATGCATAAAATAACAAACCTGTGAAAATTTGAGCTCAATCGGTCATCGAAGATGCGAGATAATAATGAATGAAAAATTACGCTTCTCACACAAAGTTGTGTGCGTTTAGATGGTTGATTTCGAGACCTCAAGTTCTAAATCTGAGGTCTCGAAATCAAATTTGTGGAAAATTACTTCTTTCTCGAAAACTATGGCACTTCAGAGGGAGCCGTTTCTCACAATGTTTTATACCATCAACCTCTCCCCATTACTTGTCACCAAGAAAGGTTTCATGCCAATAATTATTTTGAGTAATTACCAATAGTGTCCACTGCCTTTAAGTAGCCATAGTGTATCTCCAGTCTCAACATTGTGTTTTTAAACAAGAGGTCAGGGGTCAACTACTCTTCAACTTTTACAATCTTAGTACAAATCACACACACACAAAACCTGATAAGTTTCAAACTGACAAGTCACTGAAATTCAGACTACAGTACAGCTCCTCCAGAGATTAGCAGTAAACCAATCAAAATCATCCAATGACAGGAGAAGATATTTGGAAATTGGGTTGATGACTGATTTACTACTAGGACGTTAAACTGACATGTTCTATGACATGAAGAAACTTAAATTTACAGAAAATGAACACTTTAATGATTTACTACTAGGACGTTAAACCATGGTTAAACTGACATGTTCTATGACATGAAGAAACTTAAATTTACAGAAAATGAACACTTTAATGACAAAATAACCAATTAGATTATTTATGGGCAAACGCACAGGGTTTGTGTAACCTTGAATGACACAATGTAATAACACTTCCAATGTTGTCAACTCTTCTGGATGAATTGTCATAACCCTTCAATCCATCAATATGCACAAATCCAACAGGAGTGCGTGTGTCTCCTCACCACAATAAAAAACTCATAGTCCTTCTTTGTCCTCAGACACAAAGAGAATTTGTGCCGTTTGAACTGAAATCTAAAGGTTTTAACTGTTCAGAATGGTTCCTGATCGAATCACAAAGTTATTAAAAGATAATGCTTTGCAGAAATGTCCATCAAAGTACAGCAACATTTACGACTGCATTTTTTAAGTGAACTGTGGAAACCGACGACTATATAATCCTTCAGTGCGCCAAGCGGGCGTCATGAAAATCCAACCATTGAACTAAAACCAGTGAACAAACCTCAGAAAATTAAATTAAAACCAATGGCTGCTTGAATTGAACCAACATAACTGGCACAAAACAGACTCTAGTGGAGAAGAAAAAACATTGAGTGTGTACACTAAATTCACACAGATGGTTTGCACATGAGGTTTCACAACACAATGATTGGCAAACTTTACCACTTGAACCAAAATGACAAAACCATACCTCAAAGAAATCAATCAAAGTCTCAAACTGATAATAATTTGATATGTTTATATTTATGCCAAATGTTTAATGTTATTCATGTAAAGTCCTGAAGGAAAGAGTGCTGTTATTGAGGTTAAACTGTCATAACCCTGTCACTGACACGCCTCCAAGGGAAAATTCATTTTGTTAATAAACGAGCCATTGGCGAATATAATGTAATTTGACAGCTTCATGGGGCATAGTGCGATGCTAGGTGGTAAACAAGCTTCCCCTTGGTCAACTTGGCAGTCACAGGTATTTCATTTTACTACAGCATTGAATGGGATCGTGATGATGGTAACCAATGATGTATTGGGACATCAAACACATTTTTAAGAGTAGATTTGAACGATTCAACCCTCATGGGATTTCACAAATTGGGCCTCCAAATAACCTAAAATTTCATAAAAATTCATTTTGCTTTTAATTTTTAAATTAAATTAAATTTAATTGAGTCTCTACTTACTCAGGGTGATTGCTTTCTGTACCCGCAACTTAAAAAAAAAGTATTACGACAAACTGTTTAATTTTACCATGAACTTGGGTCGTCTAATAGATGTTAAATTTGCATCAGGGATAGAGAATACATGTATGTTTCTTTTGTTTTTTTCCAATAATCGATGTGTGTTGGAACTGTCTACTCAGAACTTTCTCCAAGTTCTGTGAAAAAAAAAAGCACATGCCAAATACTAATTTGGTGATTGGCGCAATTCCCCCATGCCAATAAACTTACTAATAGAGGTGTCCTCTTAATTCAATACAAAACTGCCTTGACTACTTCAGGACCAAAGTACATTGTACCAGTCTTGCACAAAGTCCCTGACTAAACCACAGTACTAAAGCAACTTCAAAACTTTTGTTTTTAAGAGGGAACAATTTTCGAAAATTTAGCAAACAATTGTTTTTTTGTCAATGTAGTGGCTTGAATCATAGACATATGAGATTTTTCAAGGGAAATTTCCTTAAAAATCTGAAAATGACCTTGCCCTCTCAAAGATGAAATTTCAGGCCTGCATGTTTGACTCAATAATAAACGAATGAATTAATCTAGAGGAATAAAGGATGTAAAATGCAAAGTTTACTTTTAATCCATTGACAATGTCAGCTTGAAACATAGTAACCTTCCAAAGTTCATAAGATTTCCCTTAAAAATAAATACCTTAGTTTGGATTTAGATACTGGAAAAAAAAACACAGTGTGAACATTGAGTATCAAGTCAAACAAGAATGCTATGCAACTTCTTCTCCTAAAATTGTTGCGCAGGAACGAGACAATAACTCCAATTGACTATTGGACCCAGACACTTGAAAGCAGTCATAATCGCAATGATTAATGCCATCTCCAACAAGTCAAAGAATAACCGTCTGTGTTAGAAAAAATGGCAAGCACTCAAGGTAAACATCTTTGTCCGTAGCGGGTGGCCTTTCAAACTGTAAATATTGCACTGTGTCAAACTTAAAGAATGCACCTTCCTCTTTGTGATTATTGTGGTAGAATGGGTGAAAACCGCGGCTAACTGGCGGCCAATGACTTTTCAAAGACTTGATGAATGTAATTGAATTTTATTTCAACACTTGTGTGGAAGTTCCTACACCGTTTTTGTTCAATACTGTGGCCATTGGGCACCATTTTTGATCCAAAATGTGGAAGTTTTGCATCCTGTCCAGGGCATTCTAAATGGTGCTTTCTTAATATTTTTTTAAAATTGGATGTCAAGTCCCGGCCACCTCATGCAATTTGTTGGTATTAGCCTAAAACACTATCTGGTGCATGAGTAAGAAGCCTTGATACATGAGTAAGAAGCCTTGATACATGAGTAAGAAGCCTTGATACATGAGTAAGAAGCCTTGATACATGAGTAAGAAGCCTTGATACATGAGTAAGAAGCCTTGATACATGAGTAAGAAGCCTTGAGACATGAGTAAGAAGCCTTGATACATGAGTAAGAAGCCTTGATACATGAGTAAGAAGCCTTGATACATGAGTAAGAAGCCTTGATACATGAGTAAGAAGCCTTGATACATGCGTTCCACCAGTGCAGTTGACTTATCCAAACAACCTCTTTGGTCATGGTTGCACAGTTAGCAAAACATTGCCATTTAGAGAAACACAAATTACATAATCCAATAAAAAGAAGAAAACTGTGAAGTTTCTTACCGCCAATAATGCAGAGCAAGTCCTGGACATCTATCTCCGCATTTCATGCACGGTCGACCCCTATCAGTGTCATGGCCTGGTCCATGCTACAAAACGCAAAGAAATGGGATAGGATGAAATACATCTCAAAATTACAAATAGGCCCCCTAACTATTAAAAGTACTAATCGATGGTATTGGGTTTTAATGATAGTAAGTATTGCGATTTCCCTGCTTGAGAAACTGATGGGTGGGTGACTTGTGTTTAAAGGTAGCAGGTCTGGTCAACGTTTGGAATGACCAGAAAAAAGCTTATTATTGATAGAGATGGTAATGGTAGTGAAGTATCCTATGAAATGTCCCTATTGATTAGAAATTAATAGAAACATTTAAATCTGAGAAATGATTTTTAAAAGCACGAACCATTTAAACATTTCTGAGGGTTGGTGTCCATTCACAAATACCGTCGAATCGCTCAACGTGGATGGATTGTATTCTGTGAAAATACTGTGGACAGTTTTTACTGTTTTCTAAGTAAGTAGGCAATGTATTCAGCTGAAACGGGTGACTTATCTTTTGTTTTGAAAAGCTTTGAAACAATGACCCTACCTTTAATTTAAGATTGTTTTAAGATCAGTTTGTAAATCTGTTTGTCAACAGTTTCAGTTTTCTAAAGAACTATTTCTTTGTATAGCAATCAATGGCGGCTGTTTGGCATGGCTCATGCATGCTAATGACATGCGTGTTCAACTTTTGGTACTTTTGTTTCGCAAAGTTTGTAATGATCAAATGATTGGCCAACCACACAATGAATAAATATTAGTTTGAATTTAATTGAATGCATTTATTAAACTAAGTTAACCAATTAAGTAATTAATTTATGTAACGTCTATTTTAAAACCAAGTGTTTCATTCAAAGAGCCCAATTACAATAAGATAACATTTAATATCAACTCTCATCACTGACCATGGTCCAATGGAGGAAGGGAAATACTGACTCAGCTCAGTAAACAAACTAGTGACCGAGCCCCAACCCAATATCAACCCTCATCACTGACCATGGTCCAATGGAGGAAGGGAAATACTGACTCAGCTCAGTAAACAAACTAGTGACCGAGCCCCAACCCAATATCAACCCTCATCACTGACCATGGTCCAATGGAGGAAGGGAAATACTGACTCAGCTCAGTAAACAAACTAGTGACCGAGCCCCAACCCAAAAGTAACGAAACGAGTTCCCCGAGTTAGTTGTTAAAAACAATGTCCGACACTAATTGGTAATTGTTAAAAACACTGGAATAATGGTAATTATCAAAGACCAGTCTTCTCATTTGGTGTAGCTCAACATAAATATGCATAAAATAACAAACCTGTGAAAATTTGAGCTTGATTGGTCGTTGAAGTTGCGAGATAATAATTAAAGAAAAAACACCCAGGTTGTCACACGAAGTTGTGTGAGTTTAGATGGTTGATTTAGAGACCTCAAACATTCTTAACTTGAGGTCTCAAAATCAAATTCATGGAAAATTACTTCCGTCTCGAAAACTATGTCACTTCGACAGAGGGAGCCGTTTCTCACAATGTTTTTTACCATCAACCTCTCCCCATTACGCATCACCAAATTGGCGACCAAGTAAGGTTTTATGCTAATGATTATTTTGAGTAATTACCATACCAATAATACTAATGGTCCACTGAACTTAATTTTAAATCGACAAAGGAAGAGTTTTGATAAATGTCTAGTTACTATGTGTGTATTGGGCCCTAATGGGTACACCGTCCATGGTGGGTAGACAATGTGTAACCGAAGTTCATTCATGCATAAAACTGTTGCCGAGTCACGACGGCTGCGATTGACATTGCACAATCTCAGCCCCAACACAAAAACAACACATTTGGATTTATTTTTGCCGTGCACTAAAAATTACTTACCGGATCCTTTTTATCTTTTTTGCGTCCACCACTTCCTGTTCTTAGCAACATTGCTAAACAATATAACGTAGTTTGCAGGCTATTACATAAACTGGATAGGCAAATTATCCGGGCATTAATAACTAAACTGTCGCCTATGTATGACCTATGTATGAAACGTGAACGTGTTGTAAGATTTCACGAAGACTGTCAACAATCCGTCGCCATTTTGATAAACAAGACGAGTCACTGCGCGTAAGGATAATCTTCGAACTTTGTACAGCCTGCTTTTAGTAGACTGTCGCCGTTAAAGTAGTCCATGGTGAACGGTTTATTGAATTTATAGAGTGATTGACAAAAACAAGAAAACATTTCGCGCCCGGTGGGTTTATGTTTTTGTGTGTGCGTGGCCGACAATGGTCACGGGTCATAACCTCACGTAGTGGCGAGGTGCGCTGTTAGCAACAGTACATACTGATCAAAAAGGTTAGACCTAACTAAAGGGAATATTATGACCGTGTCCGAGTTGGCGACTTCGGCTACAGCTACGGCTAGGACGCCCGGGTCTGCCTATCCTTCAACACTGACAGACGCGCTGATCTAGCCGTAGCTGTAGCCGAAGTCGCCAATTCGGACACGGCCTATATGTAGAAAAGACAATAATCATGACCTAAAACATCCCAATCTTCGGTGTCGAGTCATGGCCATGATCTCAAAATTAAGAACAACGCATTTTTCTTGTTATGACCTGTGCACATCTTTAGTCACATTTAAATGTCTCATCAAAGTTTTAACTATAAATTAGTAAGTCAATGTTTAATTTGTTTGTCAATTCAGAAAATACAATTTTTCCAACAGTTTGGAAGTGATTTAGGTGCATATGACCCCCGTGCATATATTTAACGGTTGACTTAATATGTTCAAATGTTCTGTTAAAGTGATTTAAAAATAATTGTTGTCGTGAGGGGTCGTGAGTTAATGTTGTCGGTGTTTAGTGCGACCCCACGGGGAGCCTAATAGTTTCTAGAAGTACATCGTGTGATAATAATGGTCTTTGACAACATAAGGTGGACACTATTGGTAATAACTTGTTAGCATTAAAACGAACTTGGTCACAAGCAATGGAGAACTGAGATACACCAAGTAAGAAGACTTTGAGGTGTCCAGTGTCTGTAAAGCTGATCTCCATGATACTTTGTTAAGTTTTTAACTTACGAATGTGACGAAGATGACGCTGCGATGACGCTTGTGCAAACTGAAGGGAGATATAATAAGTTCTTCACGTCAATTAACGAGACCGGATTTGCTATAAGCTTTTGAGTTTTGGTTTTTTGAACTCCTCCAGAAGACCTTGCTCCAACTTGGGCATACTTGTTGAAGGGTGTGTGGGGCAATCATAGAGCTATATGGGGGCAATACACATTCTTCTGTTAGCGGTCCTATGGTGATTAGTAGGACCCTTCTTTAGCGGTTTATTAATACATTAGTCCAAAGTGGAATGAATGGTCACGTAAAAGGGCGGCACCTCTATGGAAAGTGTCCGAGTTAGATGGGTCACCAAATCACAAGAATACGATTCTTTTATTATTTGTTGTATCGTGAAAATTGGCTTCTCACACTCTAAAGTAGCACGAAATCTTATTGTCTTTCATTTTGCCAAGACGGCAGTATTCCTTCAGATGTTTCCCGAGGGACCCCAGTAAATGTATCTAGGACTCTTTGGGACTAATTGTTGCGGTTTGCTTCACAAAACTCCTCTTGAAAAGACCGTAAGCACGCTCATCCATTGTGTGACGGTAATTAACGCCCACCTTGTGACGTCACGACAGCTTTACGGAGTAAAAAGCTGTTTCTTCGCATTGTCCTCCAGAGACAGTGCTGGACCAACTTTGACACGGATGGAGTCCTTTAATAACCAAACAAGCCGAGATTGCATAGAATGTGCGCTATCACCTTCTTTGTGATAAAAGGGGACGGTCCTAATATCCCTTGGGTTGGACACAACAATTCTGGTACAAGGAGTTTGGATGCCAGGTTCACACATGGAGGAAGGTTCACACCACAGGCACTCGGTGAAAGGAGTGCGGTTTGAGTTGAATTCCTACTGCCACCGCACTTTGATGCCTCAAAGCTGTGACAGGAAAGAATACCCTTCGGTACCTCAAACGATGGAGAATGAAGGGAACCAACTGTGAAAGGGGTGAATCCCACCATCCCACGACCCCATTAACAAATTAAGCAATTAGGTAGACATTGTCTCTGAGGAACATTTCGGGCCCTGATGTTTTTATTCATTGAAATGGACTCCATTAAAGGCGGAATGGTTAAACCGTGGAATCGAGGTATAGACCTATGGTCTCCATCCATGATAAAACTCACGTGGACCAAAGAGTGCGTTTATATCGTCACCCTTTTCACGAAGGGACAATATTGTAAAAAATCAATAAACTCATTTTGATTTTTTTTTTGTGGTTTCGAATTAGTTTAATGGTAACTAACAATTCTCTAATTTATAGACCTAAAAGTCGTCTAGTTTCTTAGATATGCTAAGATGGTGAAGGACGAATACCTCAAGTTGTGTGCTTTCAGATGCTTGATTTCGAGACCTCAAATTCTAAATCTGAGGTCTCGAAATCAAATTTTGTGGAAAATTACTTCTTTCTCAAAAACTGCGTCACTTTAGAGGGAGCTGTTTCTGAAAAGTTTCCGTATGGCGCCACCACTTTTTCATTCGATAAGTATCTAATTTACCTTAATGAGATATCCCTTTTTGTAAAAAAAAAAAAGTGGAAAAGTGGTGGCGCCATACGGAAAATTATCCATTTACTGCCTTGTACGTTCCTGGTGAGGTTCTATGTACAAATCGTATGACCCAGTTGTCTAGTGTTGATTACCAAATGAATAATTTTGCTATTATTGGTAAATAGAATAGGATCCAAAAAATAAAAAGCCTGTGATATTTTTTCACAGGACTCGGGAAAGTACTGAGTATACAGTGCTAACACACATCGGTGTATGGGTAAAAACCAAAATTAATATTCTTTATCCCCGATGCAAATTTAACATAATATTATAACAAGGAACTCTATGCCAGCAGTGTAGTGGCGTTTATCTCGATTGTAACAATATTTTTACAATTCAATAGAGGGCGCTAAACCTACTTTCAGGCTACCAGACCAGGCAGACCGCACTACACATATTTATAAACTTCTCGTTGAAATAACCAGACCCAATTTAATATAGAAAGGTTTGAGGTAACACCATGTAATGACTATCTCTAATGAGTTGGGGTGGTTCTGAAAAGAACCGTTGGTTTCAACTCGACGTTTCGATCAGTATGCTCTGATCGTCTTCTGGAGAAAAAAAAAAAAAAAAAAAAAAAAAAAACGTTGTTAGGCAGAAAATACTACTTGAGAAATCTTTGCAAAGCAAACATTGAGTGGGGCACCATCAACAACAATGTAAACTTAAAGTGACACACTGCCTTGGATCGGACGAGTTGATCTATAAAAATCGATTGTTATAAAATGCATATGGTTAGAAAGATGTTGTAAATGTAGAATACAATGATTTACCCTAATATGCCTCGAAATTGCGTGGTTTTCCTTTTACTTTGCGAACTAAACGGTCGGCCATTATGGTAGTCGCAAATTTGACTCCCATAAATGGCCGACCGTGTAAGTCGACGATGTAAAATGAAAAAACCACGCAATTTCGAGGCGCATTTGTGTGGATCATTGTAGTCTACATTTACATCTTTCTCGAAACATATGCATTTTATAATGCAACACTATTTGCTTATCAATTGTTTAATGAATGAATAGTCTTAGGGGATTCGGCTACGGTGTCTTCCTCCTGCGTAGACAGCGTAACAGCTCCTGTGAGGCTCGGTGGTGTTTTATAAACGCTACTTCTGAAAATGAATTTTCACGGGAAAGTGTCGGTATTGTTTACTATAATTATTATCAACGTTTTATTAAACCATCGAACGGTTCTGAAAACCACAAAGGTATACACTGTCTTTCAAAATGAACGTGAGAACTATAAAATAAAAACAGTTTTATGTCAAGAGAATTTTGATTAAAAATAAAATAATCAAAGGAGGAAATGTTTACACATTTAAAAGAACAATCAACTTTGATTTTAGGAGTACGATCATCCAACCCGTTTATTTTCCAAAAAGAATAAACAAATCACTTTAATTTGTTTTAAGGATAATGAAAATACTTATACATTGTATTCAAAGTTGATGTACACTGCAATGAGACTTAAGAGATACGACTTATTATTAAAGACTATGGATGATGAAAGTAAAAAGGTTTGCGGCGAATCCGGCGACACCTTGTAAATGTAAAATCTTAGTGGTGGCTCGGAAGAACCGGTTTGTTTTGCTCGGCGTTTCGGTCAGTTTGCTCTGACATCGAATTACAGCCTGCTTATCTATCTTCAGCGAATGATTTTCCTTGCATACACAAATTGTATAAGTTGCTACTCAAAACTCACCATATGCTATCTCAATTATATCATTCATCAGTGCACGATACACAACAATCAGGTTACAATGTATTTTAAAAAAAATCAATTATAAAATGCGCACAGAAACAACTAAATAATATTGTAATATTGGGTTATTGTTACAAAATGTTAACCAATGTTATATTATATAGAAAAGTTTGCGGTAACACCATGTAATAACAATCTCTAAATGAGTTGGGGTGGTTCTGAAAAGAACCGTTGGATCCAACGGTTCTTTTCTTTTCAGAACCACCCCAACTCATTTAGAGATTGTTATTTGTAAACATTTATTTGGGTACGAGTTGACTTGGGTACGAGTTGACTCGGGTACGAGTTGACTCGGGTACGAGTTGACTCGGGTACGAGATGCCTTGGGTACGAGTTGACTTGGGTACGAGTTGACTTGGGTACGAGATGACCCGAATTCGCAATATTAAAGGAACACGTTGCCTTGGATCGGTCGAGTTGGTCTTTGAAAAGCGTTTGTAACCATTTGTTATAAAATGCATGTGATTAGAGCCACACAAGTATCACTCGAAATTGCGTGGTTTTCCTTTTACCTCGTCGACTAACACGGTCGGCCATTTATGGGAGTCAAATTTTTGACTCCCATAAATGGCCGACCGTGTTAGTTCGCAAAGTAAAAGGAAAACCACGCAATTTCGAGGCAAATTTTTGTGGATTATTGTATTCTACTTTTAAAATATCTTTTTAACCATATGCATTTTATAACAAACGGTTTCAAACGCTTTTCAAAGACCCAACTCGACCGATCCAAGGCAACGTGTTCCTTTAAAATTCAAAAGCAAATCTTTTCGTGCTGATATTTCGAGTTTACTGAATCTGTCTCAACTTGAATTACATGTGAACATTCGTGTATACCGTTGATAGGTAATGCTGCAAGCACAACAAGTTTACTTCTTGAACAATGCTCTCAAAATTAAATTTTTAGTTACAAATTTTAGTATTTCTGGGATCCATTCTTGGGCGAGATTGTCTACGAAAGAAACCGGTCGCACTAAATACCGACAACTCACGACCCCTCACGACAAAATTTTTTAAATGTACATTAACAGAACACTTGAACGAAATTCAACCGTTAAATATGTGCACAAGAGTCACATGCATCTAAACCACTTTTAAACTGTTGAAAAATTTTATTTTTAACTGTAAAAAAGGTGTTTTTTTACCCCGAATTTAGTAACGAACGGAAATATTCGCCATGTTGTCTTTCGACGTACTTGGACGATTCTATTACACCGCAAGGGGCAAGGTAATTTTCTGAGGGCTGAGTTTTATTTTTTCGTTTTGGTTTTAGCAGCTGATTTTTTCTTTCTTGTTTGTAACTAAGCCGCCACTCTGGAATTTGAAGTTTATAAGGGAAACTTAAATAACAGGTTTATTTTTAACTGTATTTTTTTAGATTTGGTTATTTTTCAAATTTACAGCTTAAAATTGTCATTATGGTCTGTAAGATTTTAAAGCAACAAATTTTTGTTTTACAATTTTTTCCTCCAAATCGTCAAAAATATGCTGTAGATTTTACGACTCAATCTAATTTTGCTATGCTAACTTTTTTCAAAATGGATAAATCACACGTATTTATTGCATTATATCACACTCGTTGTCGTGTTTTAGTTTCAAGGGATACAACAATCTATCCCTTCCTGTTTTTCGGTTGGTTTTGAGCAGCAAAGGATAAACAAATCTAACCCTTCCACTTTTCAGCTTGATTTGAGCACCAAAGGATAAACAAATGTATCCCCTCCTCTTTTTGGCTAAGTTTGTGCACCCGATATTGACTTTGTTCTCCCACAGGGTATTTTATGGAGAAAAACAGTATATAGTTTTAACATTTTGAAAACATCTTCAAGAAAAGTTGCTATATATTAACAAAAACAGTACAAAACTAAAAATTGTTTATTTAATTGTGAACCTGTTTATTTTTGGTTATTTGTCAAGTATCTTAAAATGTTCATTATGGTCTGAGAATTGCTCTCGAAACAGGATTTTAAAGCAATAAGTTTTTGTTTTACCATTTTATCCTCCAAATCGTGAAAAACATGCTGTAGATTTTACGAATCAATCCAATGTTGCTATGCTAACGTTTTAAAAACAGATAAATTCCACTTATTTGTTACAATATATCGCACATTTTGCCGTGTTTGGGTTTCAATGGATAAACAAATCTACCCATCCTACTTTTTGGTTATTTTTGAGCAGCAAAGGATAAACAAATTTATCCCTTCCACTTTTCAGCTTGATTTGAGCACCAAATGATAAACAAATCTAACCCTCCTTTTTCTTGCTAAGTTTGTGCACCCGATACTGAGTTTGTTCTCCCAAAAATATTTTATGGAAAAAAACAGCATAATTACAACACTTTGAAAACATCTTTAAGAAAATTTGCTATATATTACCGAAAAAGGCAAAAAATTAAAAATCATATTTAATTATGAACCTGTTAAATATAATATAGTTTTAAACTCCATGAAATACATTTTTTAAAAAGGTAAATAATCATCTTGCATATTATATCACCCCTGCGTCGAAAGACAACATGGCGGATATTACCGTTCGTTACTAAATTCGGGGTAAAATACACCTTTTTTACAGTTAAAAATGCAATTTTTTCAACAGTTTGAAAATGATTTGGGTGCATATGAATCTTGTGCATACATTTTACGGTTGACTTATGTTCAAATGTTCTGTTAAAGTGCATTTAAAAATTGTTGTCGCGAGTTGTCGGTATTTAGTGCGACCTAAAGAAACAGCTCATGAGACATTCATCAAGTCTGGCTGAGTTTCAAAACATGTCATTTGTGTAGCAATAATGACCAACGAACCCATTACCTGCAGTGTTTAGGCATGGATGAATATGGTTTCGAAATTAAATAGCAAAATCATAATCATTATGTTTATGTCTAAAGATTAAAAATAAGTTAAAATAAAATAAGCAAAGATCGGATAAGTATGGTTTTAATAATACATTAAATGGCAGGATCTGTGAGTTCTGGGTGCTGTGAGTTATGAGTGTTCATTTTGTTGATGAGGCATGATATTGGCGAACAGTTCATGAGCTGGCAAAGTTCTGAGTTAGAGTTTTTGTTGCCGTCAATTTCGGCGAGTGGCACTTTCAACATCTGCTTGAGTTTACATGTATCCCCCAGTGAGTGGTTTCCTTAGGAGCATGACAGACACAGAGCAGCGCTGGAGGGGTTTGAACCCTGTCCCCTGGATGATACGGTTAATGGTCTCCGAGTGGGTCACTTCCGCTGGGTAGTTCATCTCTCCATGCCACTCGAACAGATGCTCGGTTACCCCTCCATCATAACCCATGGCTTGAAACGATCGATGATCATTCTTGTAAAAGTTATCAATGTAGAAGAGCAACGCACCAGGCTTCATCTCCTGGAAGATTTCCCTTAGAAGGTTGCCATGCAACGCATCTTTCTTCATGAAGGCAACAACGGATGAAAACACCTTGACTGCGGTGATGATGTCAGCAGACTGTATTGTAAGGCGCCCTCTTGGGCTCAGTGGTGGGTTAGTGCGAGTGATGTCTCCCGGGAGGTATGACAGAACGGGGAACTCCCCGGGTGGGTTCGCTTTGCTGATTCCCATCCAAGTGTTTTCCCACTCTGGGTGAAGATCAAACACGGAGCATTCAAGTCCCCATGTTGGAAACAGGTCATTGTCTCGAATAAACCTTGTCAATCCAACAATGTCGGAGCCAGGCCCTCCGCCGATGCAGCATACTCGAAGTGAGAAATTGTTTCTCCACGTCTCCCGAAGTAATAATTGTAGATTGGGTAACAAGGCCATCTGCAGACCGCGGTAGACGAGATGGCAATGTAGGGCAAAGAAGCGGTAGGTATAGGCACATCGGTTATGTCCATCACCCCAGTCCGACCTTATGTCCGTGTCGTGTAACTGCTGTCTGTAGATGGTCGAAATAGCATCGAAACAAGGGAGGAGTCTATCCACAACTTTCCCATGTCCCTGTGCGACTAAGGAACCGAAGAAGTTGGCAACAATACGGTCGAAATAAGCAGCAGCATCCACTAACTGTATCCATGGATGCTGCATCCAATGCATAGTATGTCTTCGTTTCAAAAAGAGGTCATGATGGAATTCTTCATCGGACTGGTTGTAGAGGTGGTTGTAGTGGTGGTCGTAGTGGTCGAACTCGTAGTGGTGGTCGTGGTAGAACGCCATTACTGAAGATGTTACAATTTAGTAGTACGATGACACTACTGGGATGGTCAGAGAATCAATAATCCTTGACAGGAAATATTAAAGGGAAATGTGAACGTCACGTGTAGAGTGCATTAACTTAGGATTGCAACACACTTCATGTACTCGGGATTCCCCCCTATATAGAGTGCCAATGTAGTGAACACGAGGGCGGCATATGAACATGTGCAACAAACTGCGGACTGTACTGTGTATTCATGTGTGTGTAGTGAATTCATTAGAACACCATGGAGTTTACTCGTTGTTTATTGGCCCACATACCGATTGTGCGTGAAGTGACCTACCGACAATACAGGGTCGTTGAAAAGTACATGATGATCCTTGCAATTGAGGCGTGCAGAACATTCCAGGGTTTGATTGTTTAGATGCTCTTTCCAACAAGGGAACTCAGAAGTCCAATTAAAGGCAGTGGACACTATTGGTAATTGTCAAAGACTACCTTCACAGTTGGTGTATCTCAACATATGCATAAAATACCTGTGAAAATTTGAGCTCAATCAGTCATCGAAGTTGCGAAATAATAATGAAAGAAAAAAACACCCTTGTCACACGAAGTTGTGTGCGTTTGGTTGATTTCGAGACCTCAAGTTCTAAATATGAGGTCTCGAAATCAAATTCTTGGGAAATAACTTATTTCTCAAAAAATATGGCACTTCAGAGGGAGCCGTTTCTCACAATGTTTTATACCATCAACCTCTCCTCATTACTCGTTACCAGGAAAGGTTTTATGCTAATAATTATTTTGAGTAATTACCAATAGTGTCCACTGCCTTTAAGGTGGGGGCGTATAATTAACGCCAAGCTGGCAAGAGCCATAGCAATCCATGGCTCTTGGATGCATCATGTGCACGGAGGAAGAACAAGAGCCAACAATTCATTAAATTGAATTAAATAATACACATATTTCCATACTTACATGAAAAATATCGACAATTAGGATTACGGTATTATGATTCTAGGAATTGTGAATTCAGCGGTATAGGACAGGGATTAGTAGAAATTTACCCTGATATGAGATTTTTGTGATAAACGGCCGGTTTCGACACAAACAGCAGGGTAAATATTACTACTTAAAATACACTACTCTTCGTACTACAAGAACCATGGAGGTACGTGAACAAGCCTGTGGTTATTTTCAGTGACCGGTAACCAATCTATCTATGTTGAGTATGTATGTGCAACTACACATTGCCTCTTGACGAGTGGTTCGAGTCCGACTGTGTCACGCAGTCAGATTATCAAACTCACCTCATTTTGAATTTTTGTCACAATAGGCATGATGCTTTTGGGAGACCACTGATGGCGCCCAAAACGATGGTCGTTAGCTTTCGGTTTTTGTGTGAAGGGCTTAAAAGGATGTAAAGTATGATCGTTGATGAGTGAGACTATACAGAATATTCGCAAAGTAAAAGGAAAACCACGCAATTTCGAGGCAAATTTGTGTGGATCATTGTATTCTACTTTTAAATAAACTTTCTAACCATTTTTATGCATTTTATAACAAACGGTTACAAATGCTTTTCAAAGACCAACTCGACCGATCCAAGGCGAACGTGTTCCTTTAATATTGGCTGAAGTAGTTTGTACACAGTCCATAGGGGGGGGGGGGGGCATACAGAATCATAACCCGCAAAAAAAGTAAAGCATCTTTCATCATAGAGCAAGCGGAATTTGCTCGGCCTAAGCATGCATGGCCCAAGCGGCCAGGGCCCAATTCCATGGCTCTGCTTACCGTAAGCACAGAATCGGCGCTTACGGAAGCAGGGAATTCTGTGCTTACGGCAAGCGTATTTCACGGGTTAGCGGCGAATTTGGGCTTCTGCGCGTGCGTACTTCACGTTACTAGGCATTCTATACGCTTACAAGGCTAGCGCAGAAATTCGGCGCTTGCACGTAATCGGGGAATCGCGTAAGCGTTGTTTGTTTTTTGTTTGTTTGTTTGTTTTTTATTTCCAAATATCACAATAAATCATCATGAAACATACAAGAAATAAGAACAACGAGTGATAAGAGGAGGGCACCAGGATAAAGCCTGGGCTTATACAGAGCCTGGACCCTTTATAATGTAAATAATAGGTTTTAGTTTATAACAATAACAATATTGATTATTGAAATTAAGGTACGGTGAAAGGTATAGTGCATACAGCAAAAAAAACACAAAACAATGATTGTTTGTAATTAAACTGTTTTGAAAAAAATTGTTTGCTATGCAGCCATAAATACATATTGAGAGTTGATTACAAAAAGGAAAATTAACTAAAGTCACTCTGTGGTGGGCCCACTGAAAATGTTGGCAATACATGCAAGCGGTGGGCCCACTGTACTTGCGGCCAAGCATGTCCACACACCTTGGCTGTGAGGGAGTCTACTGACTCAGCCTTCCTCTGATCATAGAGTAAGGACATAGACCTACTATATGCTTTGATTGGACAAACTCTCTTGAATTCCCGTGAGACTTGAGGGTTAATGACGAAGGTTGAGTTCAAATTGCACGTTGTGCGTCCGGCGGTGACAAACTCAACTCACAGAGTCTTGTAAATGAATTTCCTGTTCGGGTAGTATGGACAAAGTCAATGTACGAGGTAAGCTGTTAATGGACAGGAATGGTCTGATTACAAAATGATGAATTGTCAGATACTAAACAGAAGTAGAGAAATAAAAAGAGCGACGGCATTTCGGTTGTGGGGGGGGGGGGGGGAGAATCCGCAGAGCAATCTTTGTCTAACGGAAGCGATAAACTCAGAGGCTCGGGCCTATTGCATCTTTGGAGGGGCAAGGACACTTTCATTAAAAGGGCACAGTAATTGGAAAACTTTGAAGTCATAGGAAACATTTCGAAGAGGATGGGGCGTACTTGCTTTATTGAGTTACCAAGAGTATGATCTTTGAAGTGGGGCCACGACTCACTTGCCTCTAGAAAATCATTGAAAATTAAATAAAAGTAGATGGTTAAAAATCAACTTGGCGGCGAAAAGAAAATCACAAAAAAAAATTGTTTGATTTACCCGTATTTTACGACCGGGAATAGGGAAGGAATTTGATGAACGTCTCTCAATATGCTTTTACAGGTGAGTCTGCAGATAAACATTAAACGATGATCTCCCACTGAATATTTTTACCCCCAGGATGGCCCTACTCCAGGTCAACATAACCCCCTTCAACTACAATGTTGGCTTCCCCAGTTGATCGCTCCAACCGGAGAGAATGAATAATAAAGCAATGTACATCATGATTGTACACTATAGACTCCACCTCAGAATTGACCCAGATTCCAGGGATCCAGTGGGGTATTATGGGTCAGGCTGACCTGTTATTCCCTTCTAAGTTTTGCACATTCATGTCTTGACTGCGTATCCCCTTCTGTTCATCATAATGACTTTCCCTGCCACTGTAGTCTTCAATTGAAACAAACAGCTGTACATCAACTCTTATGCTCGTGATCTCTATGGGGGGCTCGGTTGTCAGTTGGTGGCTCATCTAACTCTAGTCGCACAGATTCCGGTAGCTCTTACTACCTCCATGATTAAACCATGCCAATATACATTCCATGTGAGCTCTTTGGCTTTTATTGTCGGTTTCTGCCTAAATTCTGTCAATAGAATATATTATATAGGTAAATATATCGGGTGCGAAGTGAGTTTTCGTCGGATTTCGATGGGTATAAGTTCCTAGAATTTGGTTAACGGACTCTGAACTCATGCTTGTGATTGTGAAATAAAGATGTTAACAATATCTGTTTATTACTTAATTCGGACTGTGCGGGAAATATCTGCATAATATGGTAAGATGTGGACAAAGGAAAGACCAATAACCAACACGGTCCCACAACACGTGGGAAATGCCTGCAAGAATAATATTGTGCAATAGGTATGCATAATACTGTGTCTAGAGACACGTAGCCTTGAACTTGGCACTTTATCATAATTGCTTATAATTATTCACCCAGGAGTACAGATAATGCCGGTGGGAGCTGGGGAGTAAACTATGATGGACTGGCATCCTGTCTAGGAGGAATATACACAATCTCAATTGTTTAATGCTAAAAGGAAACCGAGTATATATAACCACCGGCCTAGTGAGCCAACTATCGGCTCAGGACTAACTTGACTTTATTGTTTGTACCAATGCGTGGTGATACATCCTTAATACTGAAATGACTGAGAACGAGCTCATTATTGGAGAAGGCGGTGAAGGAAATCTAACATTAGCAAACTTTAATTGATTGTATTTCCTTCCTCCAGGGTGTATTAATTCACCCGTATTGACTTGCATAAAATAATGTGCAAGTCTCGCGTCTGCTAAAAAATTTGGGGGACCACTTTGGTACATTAATTTGACACGTGAAATAAAAATCGCGCATGGGCGTGGGTGTGTGTGTGCGTGTGTGAAAGGCGAGGTATGTTCCAATACAGTCATTAATGCCAAATCCGAATTGGCGACTACAGCTACGGCTACGGCTGTTGTTAAGGATGTTGCTATGGACTTCAGCCTTGGATCGGACGAGTTGGTCTAGAAACATTTGTAACCGTTTGTTACAAAATCCATATGGGTAGAAAGAGGTTTTAAAAGTAGAATACAACGATCCACACAAATATGCCTCGAAATTGCGTGGTTTTCTTTTTATTTCGTCGACTAACACGGACGGCCATTATAGGGACTCTCATAAATGGTCGACCGTGTCAAATCGCAAGGTAAAAGGAAAACCACGCAATTTCGAGGCAAATTTGTTTCAAAAGGTCTGTTCATTGTCGCATGCCCTAAACAAAACGTGCCTCCATTTTAGTATTATTCAAAATGGCTCTTTATTAACAAACATGGTTGGTAGCCCAAACGACGGGTCTCGTTACAACAAGATGGCTTGGACCGGCCAATATAATCAGGAGAGTTGTTATATAGGGACGAATTCCGAATTCAATATGTGGCTACTTGAGTTTAGCCTCAAGGTTTTAATAAGATCACACATTGAGGGTTATCTGGGGTTCGACCTCTCCTCGAGTCTGCTCAGCGAGAGGGCAGCAGAGCAAGGAGCACAAAGCAGTTTTGAAATTTCAGAATGTTCCCTTTATAAACAAACCACTTTATAATACGAGGGCGGACAGCTTTCTCAGAAAGTAACTTGCAGAATCAGTCTCAGTATTTGTCATCATTTGACAGTTTCTTGAAACCAAACGATGGTTCAAGTTGACGTGCTTTGCCAAACACAAATGTTGCATCACGGAGGAAGTGATAACTGCATCACCTTGTCTGAAATATTGCTATCGTGTATTATAGAGAGGAAGGGTGTACGACAAGTTAGTGGCCAATAATATGTGAGTGATTATGGATCTGTTGTGCAGACGGCATGGCAAACGGCACGCCAATGTCAGTCTCGCCCGAAATAGAACTGACAAATTGAGCAATATTTAAATTCCCCAATGTTCCACGGTGCAACTACTTTAGATTTTCTATGATTCAAGTATTAAAAACACTCAATTTACAAGAACAAAACAACATTATGTAAATAAAACTGTAAGTTAACTCGTGTCATGTCGTTTTGTGTCATGCCATGTAGGTCGCGCAGACTCGTGCTCAGGTGTTTCTGATCAGTAGAGTGTGGGTTCGAGTCCCGGACATGGCACTTGTGTCTTCGAGCAAAATAGATTACCATAATTACTTTGTCCTTCAGATGCAACACTATTAGCCGTAGGTACCGTGTGCTATAGGGATTGGTAGCACAAGAACTGACATCATTAATCGTGGAAGAGTAATTAAATGGGTTAAGTCCTTGTGTTTCTGGTTCACATTATAACAAGCACCCTTGTTTCCATGTTTGGCTATGTTTGCGAGCTGCAGCGATTAAATAACTTATGAGGCATCCTTGGTTTAAGTACATAGTTAATGGTTGAGGGGGTTGTATTGGTTGTGCTCTAAGTTTTCTAAGAAATGTCATTCCCGTTCAGAAAGCTAAACATGGGTCCAATTGTTCAAGGATAGACTTCTCTTATTTCAAACCGTCGGATGTTTTTCAAAAAAGCTCCATCAATGTGTCTGATTCTTAATATCCCATTTATGTCCAATGTTTGAAGAGTGAATATCAGTTTACATGCAACGATGACAGAAAACTTCCATCTATTCAGAAGTCGTCAACAGATGGATGGGAATGGGAAACTCTCGTACGCCGTCCACTGGATCCGTCAACAGGAACATCTCAGAGATTAATGATGTCGAGTTGTAGACATTAATTTATCATTCTCTTTTGGGAATAATGTTCGTTTTGATCAGCGCTATCGGGAAGCGCGTTCAGAAAACGAAGAGAAACAAACATGGTTAAAGGTAAGGTCTGAGAAAGGTAAATTATTCTCCAAGAAATAATGGCCGTAAAAGCTTTCAAAGAAGCACTGCATCAGCTGTTGGTACTTTGTTGAAAAGGGATTCGCTTCTCAGATTTCCGCGGGTTGACTTAAAAAACAAATTTCCATGGTGTCCGTTCGTGGATGCTATGTCGCTATCAGATATGTGGCTGGTACCCGCTATCACCTTTCCAAATGGGTGGATCGACATGTGAAAATACTGTGACAGTTTGTTGACCCATTTTTTTTAATTATTTTTTTACAAGTAGAAACTTTGAAACTTTCAATTGCGACTTTTATTATATCTTTCTTGAAATTGTGCCTAATTATATCAGGATTACGTACCACTAATATTAATGAGGTTGTTATTTAATTCGTTCGTATCAATCAGTGTCATTCCAATAAGAATGTCAATGACATGTCTGAGTACAAGTTTGTCCGTGAGTGTCCCATACTCTACTGTGTCATTCAACATTTTGATTAATTTGCTTCATATCACGGTTCTGTATAAGGGAATCAATGCTATACTCTTCCACATGATTCTACCACGGTTTCTAATGCCACTCTCCTGCTTCGCTCCACTGTATGTGAAATGGCAGCGTATCATTATTATGTTGACTTGTATTTTCACTATTAGACTGACGTCCGAAGGCACCGCCCATCGTAAGAACTGGTTGATCTTAAAGATTGTTGATTGTTAACACGAATGTATTTTATGTTTGGGATGTTATATTATTGTGTACGATTTTCAGTATTACAGCGATACCATTAGATACCATGATGCACCAGTAGAAAGTCTGGCAACATCTCTTCAGTCTACTCGGGTTGTATTTCATATAAATTGGAACCATAGTGCGATGATGATGCACAGGGCAGTAGCAGAGACTTAAGACTGGAACTTGAACTTATTTTAGACTGACATTTTTTGGTTGGTCAAGAAAACCCCTTAGGGTTATGCTGACCGAGTTACCGAAGACTGCCGCCATCGCCAGGGCATGCACTCCCCCGGGAATATCGTCTAATGTCCGGTTGACAGTACTCAGGCTTCACGGCCAAGGTTCAATTCCATCTTTGGGCTTTGGAGATTTAACAATTAATAGACTGGAACACGCACAGTTTCCTTTTGGCGTGTGATCGCAACTACAGCTGAAGTGAAGGCAAAGTCTATTTCGTTTGCGTTTTGAATATAAACTGAAACTGCAACTAAATTATGACTAGAGACAAAGTTTGTTCCTACAACTGGAACAATTAAAACTCATGGGTTTTCCCGGTTTAAACAACATCCCATTGCATATCGCGGGCATCTTTCGACTTAGACCGTCATGGTGTTCTTACTGAGATGTCTCAATCATCTACCACACTCTTTTGATAAAGATCTCCAGGTACCTTCTGAGTAAGGCTTTTAAGTGAAGTAAATTTTTAATAACAGGTCTTAAATCAAACACCCAGATGATCACATCCTTTAAGTGACCTCATTATCGGTAAGGACAAGTTACTTACACGCCTTAAAGCAAAAACCACACGGAGCGAAAGCAGCGACAATACTTCACTCTGGAATCGTATCTTCCATCACTCCGGAACAAGCTATGACCATTAATCGCATCATATAACAATCCAGACAGGTAGAGTTTGACAGCGAAGTAACTCATCAAAGCCCCCCGATGAGCGATCAAAATTTACGGTACCTCATGGGTCTCAGTCTGGCCCAAACCCTTGGTGCTTTTGAACTTGAGTGTTGAAACACCGACTGAATCAGCTTATGGTATGAGCCAGATAGAAAAAGACAGTGTATGATAATACTTGATGTAGGCCTTTGCAGTTTGTCTACCCAGCCATCGCGGTCATCGACTGAAGTTCAAACTACAGTCTTTTTTAGTGACTCACCACCGGGTTTAAAATGCCTGGATAAGGCGGACTCGATTCACAAGGTCTGAACCAGTGATATTTGTAAGCATCTATTTAGGAAAGATCGTGGTACGGAGATATACCTCTGCTGTTAGGGTGAAATCTTGTCGACGTTGTGTTTTGAGGATCCTAAGAAACCATGGGACAGACCCACGGTGGAAACACGCTTGCAAAGAGGCAGACTGAAGATAACACGGTAAGAGTTTATTTATTGTTGCTGCCAGGTTTTGTTTTCACTTTTATTGTCACTGGATTATGAACAATACTATTTCACTTTGATAGCAAAGTGGACATAAACCTGCACCTTTCTGGTACATGTAACAGCTTACGTTCGGAAAACCAAATGAGTTGATCTTGAATCGAAGTAAAGGTAATAAGTGTTTCAAACGCCGCGTTATCAAGTGGTTTTTACTGATCATGTGAGCATTATGATTTGCAAAGTTTTAAATAGACATTGGAACACATGACTTGATTCTTCCATCACCGAGGGTGACAGCTTTGGTCACAGTTGGGTTACACCGTGACAGGGCGGTGATATCGTCTATAGTTTCCCGGCGCTCTGACAGGGTGCACTACGGTCACGTTCCCCGTGTATACCTGGTGGCTCAGTAGGCTTGTCAAGCTCATTTCCTGGCAGTCATGGCTATTGTGGATTTTAAAATACACTGTTTAGAAGCTTCATAGATTCGGCATGTATGTTTCACTTGGCTGTATCGTGGAATCGAAACATTTTGCAATAAAAATACATTTTTACTTTGCGTGTGACAGCAGACGTTTTCACAATTAGTGCCAACGACATAAAGCCACGAGGAGACTGGTCCCTACGTTTTGTCCGAATATTAATGCGATAAGCGCATGGGACGAGTCGGGAAACACGACATATATGAAATCTACGAGGGAAAAGGGGGTTTCGTATAAAATATTTCAACTTAATTTTAAGACAGGTAATTTGTAGCGGTAAGCTTTCTTGTCAGTGGGCCTCATGGCCAGAGATTGAGACCTCGCTGGCCGTGGGCAACAAAACTGTCACTGCCGGCCCATAATTCCATCGTAAGTCGTGATCTTAGCTTTATATAACATGACTAATTTCCGTTTAACCTTACATTGCACTCTGTAATTTATGGTTGTGTCATGTACAAGAGGGGTTCAAGTCGCTAGCTGGGATCGAAGAGATTGAAGTCAAACTAGGGGGGGGGGGAGAAAATGAACCCCTTCGAGATTGCTAATCGAAAAGATTGATTGTTGTGGCTAATTGATGCAAGGCACGTATTAATGGTACGACTATTATCATGATTTCATGTTCTGACTTTGTAAAGAGAACAGTCCATGGTGGTATTGATTCTCAGAATCTGACTGAAGAAGCTGCCGGTCAAATTGTGGTTTCTTGATGAGAAATATTGGGAACCATCCAAACTAGTGGCAAGCTGTCGGAGATAAGACTGAGCATTAGGTTCCGTATTTGTATAAAACGGTCTTCTTTTGAACTTCTTTCATCAAATGATTTCATCGGCAATCGAGAAGACTTATATCAGCAAACACAGAGCCTGAAAATTCACCGTAACTTGAACATGACCTTTAATTCGAATGGTTCTAAAACTCAATGATTGTCAACTCTTGACATTCAACATGCTTTCATCATACCTTGAATTCTCGCGAGTGTTTTTAAACAAGTGTAAAGGAATTTCCGCTCAGTCTGGGGCCTTTCTTCCGTGCATGTTCTGCCCCAGGGTGTGGCTCGATTTTTGAGATCGCTGCTCTGTACCTTCTGATGAACAAGACCAAGCACGTGAGCTGAGCTTTGGTACCAGACGGCAATTAAACAAGTTTACCTTGATATAGAAGAGTTTGCGGTAACACCATGTAATGACCATTCTCTAAATGAGTTGGGGTGGTTCTGAAAAGAACCGTTGGTTTAACTCGACGTTTCGATCAGTATGATCTGATCGTCTTCTGGAGAATGCTGCCTTGATTACACAACACATTGACCAATCGCCAGGGGCCTTTTTTTTTTTTACTGACCGTGACTGTGATTGGTCTGAATGATGTCAATGAGTTCGTCCTTCGATCTCAATGGAGAGATTTGCTGTTTAGTGACGTCAGTGACGGACTCCTCACATCAGCTGTGACCAGTAAACTGGATTGACTGAAATCAAATAAGACATGTACCGGGAAATGGATCTGATGATCTCATTGTTCATGGATGGTTTGTTGTGGGTGATAGGGTAGGGGTTAAGGGGGGGGGGGTAAAACTACAAGCGGTCAAACGAGGGACAAGAAGTCTATATCACATACATGATTATTTGAACGCCCTTTTGACATTTAAAGGGGAAGTTCAACATTTGCTAAAAGCACAGTATTTCAAGTCTCTAGAATGAGAGCTAGTCTGCAACCAATATGAATTAACGACGATTGATTGCTCTGAAGCTTCCATCTGGAAGGGTGACTTGAATTTGAATCGATGAAAAACAAAAACTATTAATTGTACAACATCGAGTTATTTTTTAGATTGTTTATCTCAATCGTTTGCCAAATGCATGAGTTTGCACAGAAATACATGCACAATCAAACAGACAAAACATACAATTTAGTTTGCGGTATACCATGTGCGTATCTACTTGCACTCTTGAGAAAGAATAACTTCGTCGGAAGTTCCCACAAATAAACCCAAATTCAATTTTAAGAGGCCAATTAAATTTAGAGATGCCGCCATTTTGGCGCAACGTACATTTAGCAGGTCTTTCTTATTGTAGACAAGCATCCATCTCAATCTTCGCCGTAAAGCTTGGTCAAGTTTTTCGTTATGTTTTTCTTCTTGTCTTGTTTCCTAATTCTTTTCCGACCGCTGGGAGTTTGCCAATTCTACTGAGAACCAATAAAATGCCTCAGATAAGACTAAGTTTACTTTGGGACCATCTTTGAATTTCTATAAAACCAGTTTTTATTAAGTGCTCATTGTAAAGATAATGCAACTGTGAAGATAGTTTTGTCCAACGTCTTGACCCTCTACACATAGTTTTTCTCAAAGGTACTGATGCATCCTTTTAGCCTTTTGAAAGACTGCTATAAATAGGGTAATCACTTTGCCATAGCTTATAATACCGTTTCTCAGAACATAATCGTTCCCAATGACAGTCCAATGATACGAATGAAAAACACTTTCTCCCTAAGATAAGTTGTTGTAATTTTCTCTGGCGAATCTAGATTTTTTACAACGTTGACTTCCTTAGGCATGGAATTGCTGGATCGCAATCCTCTTTAATTCTCAATGCATATTAATTGTAAATTAAATTAATCAAACGATAGTCATCAGATTACGGTACAAGTTATTTATCATCAAAATGCTTGTAAGAAACTTCTGTCCAAAACATCACAATTATACATATAGGCGTTGCATAGGCAATTCTAAATTCAATGGAGGCTGATTGTGTCACATTTTCAAGCCAATTTAGAAAAAAGAGCTAGAATTATCAACAATTTCCGCACACAGTTTGTACAAGTTTTGGAAAATTCTTTAAATAAAGAAGTACAAACACCTGATGCGATGAATCTTTCAATGCAAGGTCAGATTGATCTAAACATGTTTTAATGACTAATAACAAATTACACATCCACAGATGCAAACATACCAAATGTAAATAAGTTAAAATACCTATAGATCAACGCAAATAGGGAAACATTGTTAAAGTAACCTGTGCATTAAAGACAGTGGACACTATTGGTAATTGTCAAAGACAAGTCTTCTCACTTGGTGTATCTCAACATATGCATAAAATAACAAACCGGTGAAAATTTAAGCTCAATCGATCATCGAACTTGCGAGATAATAATGAAAGAAAAATAACCCTTGTCACACGAAGTTGTGTGGCGTTTAGATGGTTGATTTCGAGACCTCAAGTTCTAAACTTGAGGTCCGAAATCAAATTCGTGGAAGAATACTTCTTTCTCGAAAACTATGGCACTTCAGAAGGAGCCGTTTCTCACAATGTTTTATACCATCAACCTCTCCCCATTACTTCACACCAAGAAAGGTTTTATGGCAATAATTATTTTGAGTAATTACCAATAGTGTCCACTGCCTTTAATGGATCTACAAGCCAGTGGTCATAGTATAATACGCTTGTATTATTTTATTTTTTATACAAAATATGGGATCATCAATTAACAGTGTAATTTCTTAGAAATAGTGTGAAACAAATGGTACTTGTTGTTGAATTAATAATTCTTCAGTTGCGAGGTAAACAATAATCTCCACTATTAAAGGGTATATGTACTTCTTCCTAACAAAGAACACAATGTCCACAGAAATACATTAAACTTACACAGTTTGAAGATTATGATAGTAGAAAGCTTCCCTTGAAATACATTAAACTTACACAGTTTGAAGATTAGGATAGTAGAAAGCTTCCCTTGAAATTTTACTTACTGAGGTGCTGTAGTTTTTGAGAAATGAGTAAAAGTAATAATTTTCGTCTCAGTTTTAGCATGTAAAAACGTATTAACCAGTTATGCTAATGGTTTTGGTATAATATCATAACTGGTTAAAGGAACACGTTGCCTTGGATCGGTCGAGTTGGTCTTTGAAAAGCGTTTGTAACCGTTTTTTATAAAATGCATATGGGTAGAAAGATGTTGTAAAGTAGAATACAATGATCCACACAAACATGCCTCGAAATTGCACGGTTTTCCTTTTACCTCGTCGACTAACACCGTCGGCCATTTATGGGAGTCAAATTTTTGACTCCCATAATGGCCGACCGTGTTAGTTCTTACAGTAAAAGGAAAACCACGCAATTTCGAGGCAAACTTGTGTGGATCATTGTATTCTACTTTTAAAACATCTTTCCAACCATATGCATTTTATAAAAAAGGGTTACAAACGCTTTTTATAGACCAACTCGTCCGATCCAAGGCAACGTGTTCCTTTAAGTGGATTTTACATGCTAAAATAATTTAGGTCTCATGAGACCAAAACTATTTTGTGACTTGTTTTACTAATTTTTCAAAAACTACACAACCTTAGTTAATAATATTTGAAGGGAAGCTTTCCACTATCATTATCTTCAAACCCTGTAAGTTTAATGTAAATCTGTGGACATTTTGAAAAAGTACCCGAATCCTTTAAACTGTTTTCGAAGGACTATTAGTATTAGAGTACAGGGAAAAAGTAGGCAATGTGAGAGGTTGGGATAGATATTGAAGGTCTATTTGTAAATTTCATTCAAAGGTTTACTATGGGTGGGAAAAGGAAAAATATAATATACTTTATTATTTGTTGTAAACTAAGCGCTGGATCCAGTTGTCCTGTGAAGTATCTGTATAAAATACCGCCATTATGCTGAAATGGTTTTACCTCAATATTAACTTTGCACAGTCTCACTGACTGGTCTCACTGACACACATTTGTATTCTACTTGACAATTCGTAAACACCCAATTGTTGAAATTATATCGAACGTAAGCCTACCTAAAACCATGAAGGTATGTCGACTCCAAAGACAAGGAAAGAGGAAATTATTAAGCTTGTCCTAAATTAAATAATCGTTTGAAACTCTATAAATAATACACTTATCTGGACCTCTGTTGTGTCAGTCGGGGTTTGTGATGACTGACAATGTCACGCTGAATGAGGATCTAAGAATGAAGTATCTTGTAGTGGTGACGCAACTAAAGACGTAATTTACGAGATACCAAGTCGTATTTTCGAAATACAATATAATTATGTTGTCGAGATTTGTTTGCATAATTTTGCAATGTCATTGCTCTAACCTGATGCAGGAACCACCACGGCGGCGCATCAAACTAGCCAATCGGCGGCATCGTCTCATCGCCCGATGGTCACAATATGAAAGTAAGAGTGCAACATGCATGTTTTTTTGGTTGGTTAATGCAAATATTAATTCTGTCGTTTACCAGCGATGTTCATTAGTGCACTGCAATAATGATTTGCTTATAGTCACAAGTTCCCGCGTAAAGATTCAATTCCTCACAATAGAGACAGTTCCTGTCAATCTGGATAGGGGCAATTGTTTAGCAAAACCCATTTAGGATGAGCAAACACTGGTAGTGGTTTGTTTTGCCCATTCATTTAGAATCGTGTATCGTTATGAGAAGAGAGCAACAGCAGAACAAATCAACACAATAGGAACAATGATGTATTAATGGGTGGTTATCATCTCTTACGATTCTGCGCAAAAATTTCCCGAAATCATGATTGTGACGCAGCAACTGTTTCTTGACTGCGGTAATTGTGACTAAACACAAGTTGTACTTGACATTATTCAACACTAACTGCTTATTGCACATTCACGTATAGACGGAGTTAGTTTTTGGCAGACATTCAAACACTGTAACAATGATGACTTAATTGTGAATTATTACATGGCATTAAGACCTAAATTGGAATGCAAACCAATAAAAGAGGGTGATCACATTGGCGAATTGCCAGCTCTAGTTAATAACGAGTCTCTGAACAGTAGTTTCATCAGGGGTCTCTATATTATCTTGGCTGACACTCGGCGCTGTATACCCTCTGCCCCCTATCCCCCTTCTACCCTCACCACCTGCCCTCCTGTGTTTCCCGTGAATCATAACCGCCAATGGGACTCTCAAACAGTTACAATCCCCAGGGTGGGGGGGGGGATAACAAAAACAAAGATTATCCCAACTCTGTTATAATCAAGACTCCGCTGAACGTTTCTTGCCCCCTTGCCCCAAGTCACTCTCCTTTTCGGCTCAAACTAAAGTGACTAGATTTCCCGCCCGAACAAACTTCCATGGAGGCTTCCGGAAATGGATGAGAAATAGGTTTTCTGTGGCATTGTTGACAATTGCACAGCTCGTTTTGTTTCATTTACAATGTGAACCGAACTGGTTGGCTGTACAAAACGTCAGGTCAGCCACCTTGTTTGTATCAGGTGGTCAAAGACCTTTGACTTTCACTCTGAAACAATAACCGGCTCAGAAATTGACCCAGACTCTGCAGGGGACCAGACCAATTTTTGTGTCAGGCTGACCCGTATAAGGCATAAACAATGGGCTTTTTATTACGATTCTAAATCAGTTTCTCCACTTTCTAGCTGGGTCCACTGATTGCGGGCCATGCTGACACAGAAGTGGATCAGGCCCCACGGGCCCCAGGTATAAGTTGTAGGTCCAATGTACTCGTGCACGAAATCTGGTTCACATAGCAAGCTCCTTGTTTACAGGTTTACCCATGCCATGCCATTCAGTTTAATTATGAATCCTTCACCAATGTATAATTACTTTGACACTGCCGACTGCACCACCAAATAATTTCATTTTGGCTTTGGAAATTGAACGCCCTTGTACTGTAGATATCTACAAAAAGAAGATCCGAACAGACTAGCATCCGGGACAGTCACTGTGCATAGACAGCTGTTACTTCTCGTTTAATATTAAGCCTTCGTACGATATTTGATGTGATGAGTTACAACTGGAAAGAAAATAGTCAACTCATTCTCGGTAAACTAACAGCCTAGAGCTAGTATTATAGCACCATACACCACGTACAAGCCTGATTGCCACTGATAGGGGTCTCGGAAACGGGTACCCCAAATCAAAACCGGACGGCAACTTGAGCGCGCTCTGACGTCATATCACGGAGACATGACCGTACAGCGCAGCGGTAGAGAGCGTACAGTTGATGATGGGCGCATTGTGCATTTCCTATGCTAACTAGTGGCCTTTAATGTAACACTCGGCAGCTGGGCTCTATCGTTGAGCGAGTTCTTTAACACAATCGGAAATGAGACAGAGTTCTTACTCACATTGTGCTTGTTTCGTGACTGCTAGATTTGAATAATATTAAAGCGTCATACAAAAGGACATGTAGTTTACTGGGGATTGTTCCTGGTCTTGACCCTAGTCTTGTCTGGGTCGATGTAATGATTCTAAATTTTGTTCTCAGTATGTTAATATAATTAGTTCAGAATGAGTGGATTTATAATACAAAGTAATGTCACAAGACATCCTGAGAAACTATTCAAGCTTTATTGAATCAGCACAAAACGAGTTCAAATCTGAAAGTGAAATGAATCACTGAGAATGATGATTCATTTCGAAATTATAAATGCACATAAATAAACTGCATTGTTTGTGATTTCCTGGACAACGGTCTACGACCATGGGATGGTTTTGGTAGATACGTGCGCTATATAAGACTTCGATATTACTATGGTTCTAATTTGAGACCGAGGGGGAGGAGTGGGGGGGGGGGGTAGTGATTGAGAAGACCCGGATGGGATGGGAAGGGGATGTATGGCAAACAAAGAGACGCGATGGGAACATAATAGTTTAAAATGCCGATACAACTATACACCCCTAACAACGAAGAACACAAATGAGGGCTTTTAGACATTCTCATATTATTGAGATCCTTCAGTGCTTCAAGGAACTGGGTGTGTATAATATGGTTGTAAGTATTCGCAAAGTACGCAACCTAGCACTATCCACCAGTTGGGGAGGGGTGGGGTGGGGGTCGGCAAATCATTGCCCATCAGTGCCCCATAATTGTACAGCTCAACATTCTCATGTTCGAAATCGGGCGAGATCTGTAAAACAGTTTATTGAATAGATATTGCAGTGATATATCAAAGCCGATACATTGGCGCAGGAGGCATAAGAACTAGACTGGTAGTGATCGAAGACAAATGATTATTTAGAGAATATTATTCCCAAGCTCCCTTCTTATAAACTTATCAGTACAAACATGCAGTACGTGAATGAGTTGTTATGTTCGCAAGTTCTTATTCTTCGTTACTTCAGAACTATTTTTTGTCAAACAAAATGTAGGCCCTAATCGTTTCAGGCGTGTCCCCATAACTTGACAACATGTTTGAGTAGGATGGGAATGAACAAAACCTAATGATGTATCTTTCCTTCAACCGGTCAGCCATTATTAGTCGCCTCCTCAACATCCCTGAACCTTCAACACAAGTACATGTACTGCACGCGAAAACAACTTCGCAAAATAGTCTAACTTAAGGCTTACAAATTCGAAACGGAAAAACAGTTATAGTTAATTAGCTAATTTCGTTTTCCAACATTGTTCCTTCCCTTTTTGATTAATAATTACCGTTGCCATGACAACCATCAGACATTAACCAGACTGTTTACCGATTAAGAGAACGCAAGAGGGCGTACTTGTTATTTTGCAAATTAATTATAAACCTACAAACGGAAACAACAATCGCTAATGTGTTTTTCCTATTGCTGTTCAAGATATTGCCAAGGTATGACGTCACAACGTTGTAAAATTGTAGTTATCGGGACCAAGATAAGAATTTATTCAGCAACTTCTTAGACAAGGGCGTAGAGGGAATCTTTGGGCGCAGATGGGTTGTTTGCCCGAACTTTTACAAAGGTATACAACAGTACGAATTTTTATTAACGGGTATAACAAGTAGTTTTTATTCTGTCCAATTTGCTGTTGTTCTTGCATTGCCGGAATTTAACTGTTTTGCCCAGCATTTGGCAGGGTAGTTGCCCCCTGGGTCGTATGACATCTCATTAGATTTTAATGGAGACAAAAGGGCTTTGGGCTACAATTAGCTCTTCGGCTGCCACACACGGCAATTAGCGAATCAGCATTTATACACATTACAACGACCATAATTGTGATTTTGCTTGATTGATTAATTGAAAATCCGTGACTGGGCACATTCGTATAATAAACATCCACAGAGTGGCTTGGCTCTTGATGATAGGGGATACAGAATTTGTGCCAAAACCTTGCAGTATATTATCAAATCCAAGAGGCCGCTTCCTAAACGCATCCATCTTTTTCCAAAGTCAATGTTTTTGTACCCGAATCACGTTCCTAATTTCAAGGGGCCTCATAATTACCGTCAGGTTCAGGGCTTGTCTACAAAACACCTGAGAAATAATTATTGTTGCCGCCAAAAAGTCAAGTGTCACTTTTCAAGGACACCATCCTCCCTCCTCCTACAGCCACCTGTGGTCTCAAGAAAGAACACTTAGGGGTTTATCTCGAATGTCAAACCAAAATATCAAGGTATTTAGTTTTGAAGGAAGGCCCAATCTGCGGGCGGGAAGGGGGATTAACAGATAAAACTCTAGCAGTAATATAAACCTTCCTACAGTTGACCTCTATGGAAATGCACGGCCCGCCAGTAGAAGCAGTTTTATAGGTCATTCAAATTAGACGCCGGGACTCTGTGTGTTTTCGATATGGTATTATTGTGGGACCGGTATAGGCCCTTGGGCCAATCAAAATGAAAACTTTGTACGGTAAATAGATTAATGAGAAGCACTTGTTTTAGAGCGTGATACATGGTTTATGAAAGGTGCTAGCCTGGGGCCAAGATGCAGTGACCGAGTCTGCTGGTATAATAGTTCTCTACTCAATCCAGAAAAAAATCCCTGGCTAATAAGTTGTATATCTAACGTTTGCATCTTTTTTACAATCGAGTGCTAGGCTCGATGAGGCTGAATAAATTGGCAGCTACAGCATGGATCGCCGCGTCATCATGCTAGACGTCCTTAGCAACAGCCCTTATAGCCGCCAATTCGGGTACGGCCTAAATACCTTTTCGAAACTATGGCTCAGTCATTGGCTCAGGCTTCCAGACCTTTATTTTCCCGATTTCACGTGTTGACAGTTAATCAAAAGTAACATGTGGTTTGATTCATTGATCGATGTTCGATAAAAACAGCGAACCCGTGGTCACGTGGTTTCAGGAAGCCTTGTGGCCCCTTGGGCGTATGAGGCGCGTCTTCCCACTATGAGGAGAACTTGTGCCAGGGAGAAAGGGATCTATCAGCTCACAAAGGAGCAAGGGATCTATCAGCTCACAAAGGAGCAAGGGATCTATCAGCTCACAAAGGAGCAAGGGATCTATCAGCTCACAAAGGAGCAAGGGATCTATCAGCTCACAAAGGAGCAAGGGATCTATCAGCTCACAAAGGAGCAAGGGATCTATCAGCTCACAAAGGAGCAAGGGATCTATCAGCTCACAAAGGAGCAAGGGATCTATCAGCTCACAAAGGAGCAAGGGATCTATCAGCTCACAAAGGAGCAAGGGATCTATCAGCTCACAAAGGAGCAAGGGATCTATCAGCTCACAAAGGAGCAAGGGATCTATCAGCTCACAAAGGAGCAAGGGATCTATCAGCTCACAAAGGAGCAAGGGATCTATCAGCTCACAAAGGAGCAAGGGATCTATCAGCTCACAAAGGAGCAAGGGATCTATCAGCTCACAAAGGAGCAAGGGATCTATCAGCTCACAAAGGAGCAAGGGATCTATCAGCTCACAAAGGAGCAAGGGATCTATCAGCTCACAAAGGAGCAAGGGATCTATCAGCTCACAAAGGAGCAAGGGATCTATCAGCTCACAAAGGAGCAAGGGATCTATCAGCTCACAAAGGAGCAAGGGATCTATCAGCTCACAAAGGAGCAAGGGATCTATCAGCTCACAAAGGAGCAAGGGATCTATCAGCTCACAAAAGTGCCAGATATTTTGGATCCACTTTACACATTTCAATATATACCGGGCTGTTTGATAAACTTGACATTATAAGTATTCTGTGTCCTTAAACGGATCATTAAAAGGCAGTGGACACTATTGGTAATTACTCGAAATAATTGTTAGCATAACAACTTTGGTAACACAACTTCGTGTTCCAATGGTGTTTTTTCCCAATCTCGCAACTTCGACGACCAATTGAGCTAAATTTTTCACCAGTGTCTTTAAGTTAGCAAGAATGGCTCCTGCAAGCTCTCTCTGATCCTAACAAACCGTTCGAATAAAAACACAATGATTCACTTTCATAGAGGAACCACAACTCCCTTGCGACTTGGTCGTGAAACTGCAAAGTATGACAGATGGAAAAAAAAAGAAGTTGAAAAGAAAATCACTTCTCTTTAAAAACGTGACCAGAAAGAAAGCCAAATAGCACTGTAACTACACACAGCATGCGTTGCAGTGCAGAGCCCACTTTCATAGAGCTGCCTAAGCACAACAAGTAGCTATAAGCACAACAAAACGGTGCTTACCATAATAAGGTTACCAGCCAAAAACACCATCTCACAAGTACTATATGTGGCTGGCTTCCTGCTTCATTTTGCTAAGCAGAAAGTGTAAAAGCAGTATTTTATGCTTATGAAACTGTGCCCTAGCTGCTGAGCACGTCGATACACACAGGAACCTGACGCACTGTGCTTGGGGGTTTCCGGCACACGTGGGCATCGTTAGTCAATTTACTACCAGGCTCTGTGTTCCTTTACTGATATTCATCGTTCCATAACTTATTTCATGGATCATTCGACGGACAAAAAGTTTAAACAAATAATGGAGATAATTATGGGGTGACGGAATTAACCAGATAAGAAGAGTTGTCATAAGTGTCATATTGAGTTGGGGAGATATTTTGATTGTTTTATTAATTAAATCAGTAATTAAACCTCTTCATTCCGAATATACGTCTCAAGGGAGCAACAAATTTAGCCAAGAACTCTAATAACTCAAAGAATAATAATTAGCGCCAATGTTTGTGCCAATGCAGTATAAAAATACGCCACAGAAACATTGACAACGCCAGACCACCAGCTTTTACTTATTCAGCATGGATACAGTTTTGGACTAAGAATTTATCCTAAGAAATTATTTACTTAAGAACTTATTTTGACTTCTGTTGGCAGTCTGGGGCTAGACTGGCCTGACTCCTTTTCAGTCTTCCATGTACTCTCTATTAACATAATTTTAAGCTCCAACGCGGGTATAACATTGTGTCTTTGAACTATTCATCTCATTACCGTAATTAAAATCTCACAAAAATCTCTACAACCAAAATCTACCTATTTTGCTCGCGGCTGTACGCAACGGTCAATAATTTGAGTTAATGACACTTTGCCCAGTTTGGGCTTCAAACCATTTTACCATGTTGAATCATTATGACATGTTCTCCTGAAGCACCAGGCTATTCTTCCCGTATAACCTCGGTTTGGTTACCATGTTACTGGGGTGTGCCATTAAAAATTCTTTAATATATTTCCATAAAAAAAGATAAATCTTCACAATGTGTTATTTTGTCCAAGCTTTATTAAAACAGTTATTAGGAGTTCGGTATGGAGGTGGGAAGTGGGCCAAGAGGGCGTATAGTTTCAGTGGCTTTCTGTCACAGACACACTTCCGTTTCATACAAAGAATTGTGTCACTAAACGTACAGGGTAATACTCATCGGATGATTAAAAAACAACTTATTGCGAATGATGGCACCCCACCTTCATTGAATCGCTAGATACTTCACCATCATTCGTATAAGCACATCTTTATTCGATCAACTCCTGTACAAATATCCAGGATTTGGCTATATTTAGAGATTGTGCAAAAACCACGAACTTGCTATGTCCAAGCAAATTAATGTTCTATCCCGCTGAAGTTTGTCCACCTTGTATTTTTTGTTTTCAGTACCGGGAAGTCATTTCATGTTGCCATATGCTGCCGTGAACTGTTGGGCGGCTGAAGGGAACAGGTCACTTTAGCAATAATGAATCATAATTTAGAAAGTAGAGCGGTGGTTTGACATGTAGAAGGCTTTATTGCTCGCGCCATCATAGCAATGTTGGTTCGCCTACACGCAGGGATCAATATGAGGCTCGTGGCTCACTTAGGCTGGTGCCTCAGCACTGTTGTCTCCAGCTTAATGTCTATCTTTATTATGCGGTCTAGGTACCTTGCTCTGACAACTTCGTTACTGAAAAGGTTTCTTCGCAGCTTTTTCGGTAAAATCAGCGGCTTCATCTTTCTTTTCATTATGTATTTATTTCCGCGCGAAAACAACTTAAGCGAAAACTACATCAAGCAACGATTCGTGCAATGTGTTCATCATGGTCTGAAATAGGGCAATAAATAATACTTCTGGCTTTTTCTGTATCAGAATTTTTTAAAGGACAAAACGAAATTGTTTTTGCTGGAAATATTGTTCCTTTTAATTACCGATTGTTTGTAGCAAAAACAGACTGCACTAGTGAATGTTTTTCATTAACATTTAAATTCTTCCCGAAGACAGGGTTATTGAGTAATTCATTTGATGTGTTTGATTATTGTTTTAGGTTCCTCCGAGGATGATGTGTCCAAATCATCACGCCCTCGTAGCATCTACGACAACTCAGAGAGAGGTTCCACGATACTGGATGCTAAGAAGTTACATAAACTGTCCCTTCTCTATGCTGATAATAAGACAGTGCCTGGGTTGAATGCCACATCATGCTCTGGAGATACACATTTTGATGGGTTTTCAGCGACTTCAACAGTGGAGGCAGATCGCCTTGATGCCGCTTCATCACGGCTATTAAGTGAGGCCACATTCTCAAGCGCCGAGACCCTGGTCGCTGACGATGAGTCAACACTCCAACGACTGAAATACCGCTCCAATGAAATACTCTTCCATTCGAGTAAAAGCATCGATGAACTGACCAGCGTGATCCGGCCACTGCCTACCGAGTACAGCGCTGAAGTACGGGTAGCCGAGGTGAAGGATTCACCGGAGTCTGACGTGGGCCCGGAGACTGAGATGGTAGGTGATGTGGCCAGGTTAACCGTGCTAGCTGAGGACACTGAGGACAACACCATCTCGTGGAAGTTGGGTGAGAATAAAGATGAAACTGAGACGCGCGAAACAAACGAAACGAACATTACTGCTGCTGCAGACGGTGTTTCTGTAAGCACATCGAAGGTCCGAGAGCCGTCTAGTATCATCCCGGTAGCAGGGAGCCAGGAGGCAGAGGAAGCCGCCATCATAGTGCCACATAATGCCATTTTCGGTTCCAGTAAACGCCGTAAACGCTGCCTGGCAAACAGGAGCCGTTCATACAAACTCGCAAGCGGTAGCAGTGGGCCTACGAGCCCTGCATCCAGTCCACCCACTGTGCCCAAGAGACCCGCTTCAAGACCGCCTAGACCTGCCGAAAAGTCCTGGTTGAAATCAAACGTGTTACATGAGAATAAGAAGAACCGTCTTTCTGGATCGGAGACCACACCGATTTGGGGGCACCGCCGGACTAAATCGGTTGCAGCGAGCCACATGATCGATAGGCAGACTAATGTAACACATTGTCGCAGAGCTGTATCCATGAGAGATAGTATTGGTAAGGTTCTAAACAAGTAATTATAATGGGGGTAACCTCTCCTAATAGAATGGTGGGTCGTACCGGGTAATATACATTATTATATAATTCTGGTAATAACTCAAACACACAAACCTAACGAAACCTAAGCGATGTGATAATTGCCATGTGAACCAGAAATACGTGGGTTTATCCCTATTATCATCCAGGATAAACGCTATGGGTTCTTTACCGAAGCGCAAGCAATGATATCTTGCTCAAAGAAACAAGTACCACGACCGGGACTCGAACCCATGCTCTGCTGATCAGAAACACCACAGCTTGAGTCTAATGCTTTTAAACATATTGGTAACGGCACGCAAGAAAACTGCACATTTCTCTCGTTGTGGTAATCTCATAGACTCAAATTCTTTAACAATGACCTGTATCTTACAAAAAAATAACAATCAGTAATCAATGAACAAGTAAGGAATATTAACATAAAGTTCGTGTGCACATCAGACATTTATTTTCGTTCAAACTCAGGTTAAGCGTTTCCTGGTCGTGGGTTCCCACTCCAACCACATTCACTGGGCCTTATTTTATTGACAGGGCTCCAAATCACAAATCTGATTTTCAATTTTTGGTTTCTATGGTCACAATATTACGGATCATATGCAGACCACTACTGGGCTATACATTCGTGTGTTTAGCAAAGGTCGATGAGGGTTACTATTGGGAACGTACTTACAATTATTTTGTTTTTGTTTGCAACCCTGCCATAGTTGATAACGACAGAGCGTATAACCTTCTACGATGTCTAGACAGCGGGCTTAGGTTATGGTGCAAGCTATCTTCAGATGGGTACGATAGCAGTATTCTCATTTCAGTAAGTATAGATTGGGTCGCCCATTTTGTGTTCCTTTTCATAGCCCCTTTTCGAATCCACGGCTCGGCTCCAAATTTGGTGCAGGCTAGCTTTGGTCGTGTCCGAATCAGCGGCTACATTTCCACGTCACCATGCAGTGAGGTATAGGACGTCATTAGCAACACAATTAGCAACAGTAGTAGCAGAGCCGCAGCCGCCATTCGGAATCGGCCTTTGCCTCACGGTGGTGTTACGTGCTTCAGGGCTTCAGACCAGATACTGGAGCCGTGGTTTCAAAAAGTGGCAATATATGTAGCCAAACAGATCACTAAACAGATTACAAATGTAGCCAGGCGGTGTCTCAATTGGCGACTCAGCTATACGGCTACAGCTAGGGCCAAGTTCGCGCAAGGACCAATGGTTAACCAATGGTTGATTTGTGTCAAACAGTGCGCGTGCGCGTTACTACTGAAGTGCGAACGACTCTAGTCAGTCGTCAATATAGACCGTTCTTTTGTTGATCAACAAACCGCCTTGGTTGGCATGGTCGGCCGAATGTTAGTAAAACACTAAATCTTAAAAACAGATGTTTTAACCAAATTCAGCATTTTCTGCATGGTTTCAATTAAATAAAATACCTCTCATAATTATTTGTTTTGTTTTTAACAAAACCAACAAATTTGGTTACATTGTTACCAAAAATAGCGATCTTTTCTTAATTTGTACTTACGGCTTTCCATAGTTTTCCAATCTGGGTTGGCAAAAACTCGGGCTATTGCTAACCAGCGATGCGACCATGCCCAGTAGGCTGGTTCCGAATAGTCGACTAGCGTCGTCCAACCATCGTAGACTAGACAAAGTTCAGGCAAACGTAGTCAAACTATCGTCGACTATAGTCCTTGCGCGAACTTGGCCCAGATGTCCGCATCATCATCGGGTTGAGGTCGGATGGCGTCCTTAGCAACACCCTTATAGCAACAGCCTTAGCTGTAGCTGTAGACGCCAGTTCGGATACGGCCTTTAGTGGGAAAAGTAGTCAGACCCCCTTCTTAGTAATAAATATTGAAAAACTGTATTGCACATAGGGGACCAGACGGAGATGGCGGCACTTGGCTCTATTTAAACCTTTGTATTCTATTCAAGAAAATCCCTGATGGAGAATAATTCTCCCAAATGTTGGCTTTGAATCATAGGGGCATTCTTCCGACCGAGAGAAAGAAAATTGTTGATAACCTTTGAGTTTGGGTTCATGGAGAAACGAATAGAAAATTCGATTATCCTTTGTTCTTCATCAGGCCAGTTTTGAGCTTGGCGGGTGCAGTTTTCACAGCACTTTATCAGGTATTGGTCGTTTGTAAGGCAGTGTGTAAAATCTGAACTATACTGTACATTCTCGTTGTATATCAACAATATAATTAATATACAAACTTCTTTTGTTAGCGCCCTCTTTTGAATTATTCTCCTTAAGCATGTTAATCTATATGAGGGACGAGACAGGATCTCCGGCCGGGGGACAGGTATCCCTACAACACCGGAACAATCAACAGAATAATAAACAAAAAGGGCATAGGCCCTTACCAACATAAACTACACTTTAAACGTATCTATCGCTGACCTAAAAATGTCTTCGATCTCAAACATTTTCTTGAATGAAATACAGTGCAAATTTGAATGATGTTTTTGACCTTATGTTTGCTTATATTAGGATACAACTGGCAATCTTCTGGAGGTAGCTGATGATACGCAGACTACTGTGATTTGCCGTATGGGTGGATCGGTCAAGTGCCGAGTTGACATCTCAGAGGCCATATGTGTATAGTACTTGAACCACGAGACATCTCGACCCTTTCTATTCTGACCCATGCATCATCCTCAGAACGAGGCTAACTTTATCTGTGTATAGTCTGGTACCTGTGACGTAGCTGCACACTTCTATGCAACTTAAACGCATGCAAAATATGTGTCACTGTCAATACCTATGTAAACAACGCGTCTCATAGCTCAAATATGGGCTTAATTTCAAGCCAAGGTCAAACACATTTTGTCTAAGGCCCATGTAAAGTGGTCTTTGCTTGCAGGTCAGCATTATTTTGTCGTGCTTGGGAACTTCTCATGCTTTTAATCAGCTTTATGAAATCTGGCCCTAATATAGACCAAGGTCATATGTTTTCAATTTTTACCGAATCAATCCTCAGCTGTTCTGCATGGGTGAACATTATTTAATTACTTTTATCCGATTTTAAATGGCTTGCGCACAAAAACGAAAGGGTTAAAACAGAATCAAACACCGTAGTAGGGAAGAAGAGGTATGTGCTTTGTTGCTCACAAACTACCAATGACGAGACATGACAGAATGGCAAGTTTTGGTATAAACATGATGGTCATATTCCCACATTATGACCGCATTGAGCACAACATGGTTCGTCCACATTGTACACACCGCAACGTACAGAAGTACATGTTTCTTTTCTCACATTTTGGCCTTGGCGGTCTGTAAATGCAGCTGTTGTATACTATGGTGGTTGTAATGGGACGGCAAACATTGATATTTGCATCAATAAATGGATTGGATAGATTACACGTGACATGACGTGAGAGTTGTACGCAGAGCGTACACTTTGCCAATATTGTTATCATCATGGCAGCGTCAACGACTGCTTTGTGCAAGAGTCCAACTAGTGCAATGAAATAAATGTGTGCAAATACAAATACAAATGTACGGTGTCCCCTTAGTACACTTTGCCAGTTGTTATCATCATGGCAGCATCGACTGCTTTTTTGTGAAAGAGTCCAACTAAGTGCAATGTACGGTGTCCCCATAAGCCCTTGTCACACGGGGCTATGACCGGATACTGGACCCCCACATTCTTCAACGTAAGGAAGCCATAGCCGCTTAAATTTCATGATGTGGGAACACAGCTGGGCTATAATTACACTGCAGACTTTCACACAATGCCCGTTGTAACAAAATAACACTATAAAACAAGCAATTGGTGAATTCTGTTATGTTAATTTATATTTTCTTTTCGGTAGGCCTAGTGACAACACCCAATGTGTCGATTTCATCAGCCCAGTTTTTGAAGCGACTCGTAACGTGTCAGAATCAACCTGGTCAATTTGTTAATCTTTAAAATGATCTATGGGTGCGTTCGATTAGCTTCCCTTTAGTGACCCTGCGGTGCTCACTGCCCCCGACTAGAGCTAATCGAAAGATCACTCACCCTCTCGTCGTGACGTCATGCACCTGGAGTCAGCCCCCAAGTGACCCACTCCACAAGCAGGGCTAACCCTGGTGAGACCCTGGAATGACTTCGAAGCTATTCGAACGTACCGGGGTCAGACCGGGGTCGACCCAGGAAAGCTAATCGAACGCACCCTACATCACTTTGGCCGTAACAACCACGGATCAATATACATGTATGTTGCATGATGGGTTAACATGGGTCAACGCTTTCGGCAACAGTGATCTCAAAGTTCACTTCACAATGGTCAGTTTGGAGTAGACATTGGGCATGGCAGGGGGCAAATACACAATTGGGGCTTTTTAATGTACATTTCTTTGGTTCTAAGTGTGTAAGAGGGGGGTGGAGCCCTCCCCACACCCCCGGGTTACCCCCAATGGTAGACGTGGTCATCGGTGTTATTATAATCGAATACTAACGGTTAATACTTTTATACTCAACGTTTTTATTTTGAATGAAGTAATGAGCATAACAGATTTATATTAAAAATGTACAAAGAAAAAAAGCCGCTATTCGAGAAAAATAAAACAATTAATTTGATATACAAAGACTTTATAATTGTTATTTAATTTGGATAATTAAGCTTGCCCCTCGTCATCTTCTCATTACTGTGAAATCAAACGACTGTGTCGACAAGAACATCTTTACATTGTATTCAACAACCGTGGCTAACAACAACAAACCCAAACTCTCAAACAAAAACCGAAGAGACAAACAACTACTGTAGCGCCAAACATGTCAAGAATGGTTAGGTTTTTATACAAAATCTGGCTTTAACTGCAATCGAGGCAAATTTTGCCTGCAATGAGTAACACACGTGAAAGTACATGCAAGTCCAAGTCGCAAGTTGTACGTTTCGAAAAAAAAATGCCGACCAGGTGTATTGCTGCTGGACGCAGGAAAACATAAAGATGTCTGCATCTGTTTCCTGTAGATCCCAGGTATAGGCAGTTGTGGGCCGCGAAAGTCAGACTCACAAGAGCAACGGGTCTGGTCCGACGTCTTTTTCAACGCTGTGCAGCGAACACTTCGAGCCGCCGTGCTTCGAATCCGGAATACATGTACACCACACATTCAACATGAAGAGAAAAGTTATTATAAAAAGAAGAAAAAGAGAAAAGTTATTATAAACACGACGCCATCCCAACATTTTTCCAGCTAGTTGGAAGTCAAAGAAGTTACCAAAAAGACATGACAAACCTAGAGGAGCATTATCAAACGTAAAAAAAATCGGGTAAGTTTGAACTTTGACGTGGTATGTTTTTAGCTTGCGCGCCAAGCGCCAATATTTTTTGTTGGCACTGCGTGCGATTCACCTTGCAAGGTAATCCGAATGGACCGTCCGCATAGCAGTCAGTCTGCTCCATAACCGCAGTTATGTACGTAGTGTACGGGGCCAGACTATACATTTTCCCTTCAAAATCGCGTCTCGATTAACGTCACGAACAGCGCCCTCTGTGGTCGGGCCTACTTTTAAATTTGTAAATAAAATAAAAACTATTTTTTTAGAACCTTAGTAAACTGGTAATTCACACTCCACTCATCAAAACACATATCTTAATGACAAAAGCTTTATTTTGACAAAATACCACATCAAGGTGACTAAGTTAAAAAAAAACTTCATATGAAAGGCCAATACTTGTGACGGGTTGGCATCCTTCCCATTGAGAATATAACAACATTACTACATAAAAGTAGGGGAGAAAATAGAATTAGCTGTTGCAAACAACATACCAACCAAATGGACCGAGAGTATAAATGCAAAAAATAGTTAATGGCCTGACGTTTCGACCCTAGCAGAGTCTTTCTCGAAGGCTAAATGACAACACAACAAACATGAACAGGTAACTAGGTGAAACATAAGCAGTGAAGTGGAAATACATGAATGGGTTTAGAAAGCATACAGAAAAAGCAAGGGGTAAACAGTGAATAGGGGGACAAAAAGGGGGGGGGGTGAAGGGAAGGGGCTGGCTTGACCACAAGCAAGAAGATGGAAACACAAAGGACAACATCAAGGGTGGGGAGGTGGGGTAAAAAAATAATTAATTAGTGAATGAGGCTCAGGCTAAAAGGCTATGGGGAAAAAGGAGACAGCAAAACAAAAAGTTTATTAGTTATTTCCTTCTTGGATGTTCAGGCCAGGGGGTTGAATGGTCTGGAGGCGTCTAATCCAGAGTTTCTCCCTACTCAAACGAACAGTCTCTCTGTGGTTGCCTAGTGCCTCTATGCCGTGTAAAGTCATGTCAGAAATGGAGTGATTAGGAAGATTGAAGTGATGACCTACAGGTGTATCAAAGTAAGGGGAGAACAATATTCACCTGAAATTAAATGGCAGATAATAATTCGGAGCATGTTTTTTTATATACTTTTTTGGAGATTCGTTTATTATCAACTGTATTGGGGTAATGCTCAATATAAACAAAGTGGCATCAAGTCAAACTTTTCAAGCACAAGAACTGTGTGTTGATGAAAAGTTATTCTCAAAAGTGTTTTTTGCATCATTATGAGAAAATGCAACAAAAAAAGAATTTGTCATCTCAAAAGTGAAGTGCTGTAGTTTTTGTAAAATGAGTAAAACACGTGATGTAAGTAATTGTTATCTCAGTGGGACAACAATTTATTTTAGCGCGTAAAACATATTAACCAGTTATGGTAGTTATACCATAACTGGTAAATACGTTTTACATGCTAAACTGAGACGAAAATTATATTCGTGACATTAATTGTTTTACTCAATTTTTTTCATAAGTTTAATGCAAATTTGTGGAGATTGTGTTTTGTGTTACAGTACCCAGACCCTTAATCACGATAACGTTTGTCTCATGCATTGAGTTTGTGACATTTATGTACACAAGATTCTTGAGGCAATGCAAAAAGAAGGCACCTCTGATGGTAGTTCAAGCTGCTGACTTTTCCACATAACGGCTTCAAGTTGCAACAATGGGTTCACCTACATGTAGAGCCCACATGTTGATGACTGGTAAGATGAGGCTTCTGTGTGAATTCTTTTCTACAAATGTCACAAGTAAATGGTTTCTCTCCAGTATGGATACGCTGATGGCGGGTTAGATGAGCCTTCTGAGTGAAAGGTTTTCCACAAATGTCACAAGTAAATGGTTTCTCTCCAGTATGGATACGCTGATGGAGGGTCAGGTTATTTTTGTGTGCAAAAGTGCTTCCACAAGTACCACAAAAAAATGGTCTCATGCATGTATGATGTCTTAGGTGGATAGTGAGACTTTGTTGTTGCTTGAACTTATTTCCGCAATAGTCACAAGCAAAAGGTTTCTTTCCAGTGTGGACATGCTGGTGGGCGATCAGGCTAGCCTTTCGTGCGAAAGCTCTGCCAAAAATGTCACAGACAGAAGGTTGCTCTCCAATGTGTACAGTACACTGATGAGAAGTCATGTGATGCTTCTGTGTAAAATATTTTCCACAAATATCACAAATTGGTTTCTCTCCAGTGTGGACACGCTGATGGACGGTTAGGTTAAGCTTCTTTACAAAGGCTTTTCCAAAAATGTCACAAGTAAATGGTTTCTCTCCAGTGTGGATACGCTGATGGAGGGTCAGTTGAGACTTCTGTGCGAATGCTTTTCCACAAACGTCACAAGTAAATTGTTTCTCTCCAGTATGGAAACGCTGATGGCGGGTTAGATGAGGCTTCTGTGTGAAAGCTTTTCCACAGAATGAAATTACCAGCCAAAATTGGTTTTGCTTTTCAAAAGGGTTCTGCACACTCCAGTAGGCATTTTACATCATGTCCAGTACAGTCAAAACCCATTGTGTGCATCGGGTAGTGGGCATGATAACCCCACCCCTCCTCAAATCAGAATTAGTCTTCCCCTCCGTAAGTTATATCTCACAAAAGAGCTCCAAATAAACAATTTAAAAAAACACGTTCATAAACTAAATAAATAATTAAAACAATAAAAAAACTTACTTGATAACAGACAAAAATAACTATAAACCAAATAAATAAATAAACAATAAAAAGACAAATCAATGAGAAGAGGAAAACTATAAAAAAAATAGTTGGCTTCGCAACTAAGGGAATCAATGTGTGGTGAAGAGGTTTTCAACTAGTGGTTTAATCTCAACGACCTGGTTCTTGGTAATTTTACCGAGAAGAAGTTGAGGTAAATTATCAAGAACCAGGCCTTGGCGGGTTTAAACCACTAGTTGAAAACCGATTCAACACACTTTGATTCCCATTTACAAATACCTTTTCGGTCAAAAACATCACCATTTTTTGGTCAAAATGTAAAATAAATGCAAATATTATAATTGTTAAATGATTAATTCTTTCAACACAACACCCCTCCAGGCCAGCTATGAAATGGTAAAGCCCTCCGCCGCCCTCGGGTAAACATCTCCTTGTAAGGGAATGCTGGGCGCGTCCCGCGTATCGCGTGATGTGGCACAACTGTTTCAGCCGTTGCTCTCGACCAATAGGAATGAAGAAACTGTCTTATAAGAACAGGTGCAAGGTCGCATGTCATGCCCATGGAATTAACACTTTTTACCGGTCATTAACCAAGGTTTATACACACCCACGTGACGCGCTCTCCACCAATAGGAATAACGAAACTGTCTGAGGTATTTAAGAATGCACAATATTGAGCTTGGTACTACCACGAGTAGTGTAAAATGCTTAGAGCAGGGTATTGGCAGTCTTTACTGGGCTATCTTGCTTAGACCAGGGTATTGGCACTCTTTACTGGGCTATCTTGCTTAGACCAGGTGTTGGCACTCTTTACTGGGCTATCTTGCTTAGACCAGGGTATTGGCACTCTTTCTGTCTTTACTGGGCTATCTTGCTTAGACCAGGGTATTGGCACTCTTTACTGGGCTATCTTGCTAAGACCAGGGTATTGGCACTCTTTACTGGGCTATCTTGCTTAGACCAGGGTATTGGCACTCTTTACTGGGCTATCTTGCTTAGACCAGGGTATTGGCACTCTTTACTGGGCTATCTTGCTTAGACCAGGGTATTGGCACTCTTTACTGGGCTATCTTGCTTAGACCAGGGTATTGGCACTCTTTACTGGGCTATCTTGCTTATACCAGGGTATTGGCACTCTTTACTGGGCTATCTTGCTAAGACCAGGGTATTAGCACTCTTTCTGTCTTTACTGGGCTATCTTGCTTAGACCAGGGTATTGGCACTCTTTACTGGGCTATCTTGCTAAGACCAGGGTATTGGCACTCTTTACTGGGCTATCTTGCTTAGACCAGGGTATTGGCACTCTTTACTGGGCTATCTTGCTTAGACCAGGGTATTGGCACTCTTTACTGCACTATCTTGCTTAGACCAGGGTATTGGCACTCTTTACTGGGCTATCTTGCTTAGACCAGGTGTTGGCACTCTTTACTGGGCTATCTTGCTTAGACCAGGGTATTAGCACTCTTTCTGTCTTTACTGGGCTATCTTGCTTAGACCAGGGTATTGGCACTCTTTACTGGGCTATCTTGCTAAGACCAGGGTATTGGCACTCTTTACCGGGCTATCTTGCTTAGACCAGGGTATTGGCACTCTTTACTGGGCTATCTTGCTTACACCAGGGTATTGGCACTCTTTACTGCGCTATCTTGCTTAGACCAGGGTATTGCCACTCTTTAACGGGCTATCTTGCTTAGACCAGGGTATTGGCACTCTTTACTGGGCTATTTCGCTTAGACCAGGGTATTGGCACTCTTTACTGGGCTATCTTGCTTAGACCAGGGTATTAGCTCTTTACTGGGCTATCTTGCTTAGACCAGGGTATTGGCACTCTTTACTGGGCTATCTTGCTTAGACCAGGGTATTGGCACTCTTTACTGGGCTATCTTGCTTAGACCAGGGTATTGGCACTCTTTACTGGGCTATCTTGCTTAGACCAGGGTATTGGCACTCTTTACTGGGCTATCTTGCTTAGACCAGGGTATTGGCACTCTTTACTGGGCTATCTTGCTTATACCAGGGTATTGGCACTCTTTACTGGGCTATCTTGCTAAGACCAGGGTATTAGCACTCTTTCTGTCTTTACTGGGCTATCTTGCTTAGACCAGGGTATTGGCACTCTTTACTGGGCTATCTTGCTAAGACCAGGGTATTGGCACTCTTTACTGGGCTATCTTGCTTAGACCAGGGTATTGGCACTCTTTACTGGGCTATCTTGCTTAGACCAGGGTATTGGCACTCTTTACTGCACTATCTTGCTTAGACCAGGGTATTGGCACTCTTTACTGGGCTATCTTGCTTAGACCAGGTGTTGGCACTCTTTACTGGGCTATCTTGCTTAGACCAGGGTATTAGCACTCTTTCTGTCTTTACTGGGCTATCTTGCTTAGACCAGGGTATTGGCACTCTTTACTGGGCTATCTTGCTAAGACCAGGGTATTGGCACTCTTTACCGGGCTATCTTGCTTAGACCAGGGTATTGGCACTCTTTACTGGGCTATCTTGCTTACACCAGGGTATTGGCACTCTTTACTGCGCTATCTTGCTTAGACCAGGGTATTGCCACTCTTTAACGGGCTATCTTGCTTAGACCAGGGTATTGGCACTCTTTACTGGGCTATTTCGCTTAGACCAGGGTATTGGCACTCTTTACTGGGCTATCTTGCTTAGACCAGGGTATTAGCTCTTTACTGGGCTATCTTGCTTAGACCAGGGTATTGGCACTCTTTACTGGGCTATCTTGCTTAGACCAGGGTATTGGCACTCTTTACTGGGCTATCTTGCTTAGACCAGGGTATTGGCACTCTTTACTGGGCTATCTTGCTTAGACCAGGGTATTGACACTCTTTACTGGGCTATCTTGCTTAGACCAGGGTATTGGCACTCTTTACTGGGCTATATTGCTTAGACCAGGGTATTGGCACTCTTTACTGGGCTATCCATGCACAGCCCAACTCTATGACTTACTAATGTAAATGGGGCTAGTGGATTCATAGAGAGAGTTAAAAAAGTGACTAGCGGCTCCAATCATGACAAGTCTCATGTTGGGAACTGATGACGTTTTAATGTTCGGTCAGGTTTTTTAGTGTATTTAAAACTCGTTGTCTGCAGTTACCAGAGTTGTTGATCAAGTGATAGTCTTACACACTGCACAGGTGGCATCCAGTCAACATCCACACAAGTCACTCAATGAATAATAATAATCGTTTTCTATATAGTGCTTTAAGTTTAATACACCCATAGGGTGTCTAAAACCGTTTCCAACATTATTACCTCGGTCACTGGGCCATTTAATTCATTCCTTACACCAGGTCAGCTCTCTGGGATGGGCAGTATGTGTAGTAACTTCAATTACTGACTTTAACTCACTGGAGTATGTATACAGCCTGTGCTGCCAAATATGCAGTGCACTAAATAAGCTAAATCTATCACAAGAACCATCCTTGCCCTCACAGGTAGGTACCCACTTGCCCCTGGTTGTGGAGTAGAAGTTTATACTTTTATAGCCAAGTGTTTTGCTCAGGGGACACACGTGTGTCACGACTGAGAGTGAGACTTAATCCACACTCTGCTGAACCATGCACTAAACCAAGGACTGAACAGAATCATGAGAGCCCGAGTTTGGTGCTGTTATCCGCTCGGCAACAGCACCCCTCCGATAATTCATTTCTAAGTACATGTTATGTTAGCCCTGGCGGCTTTACACTTTCGTTTTGTACTACAGTGACGTCCTGGACATCAGGGTACATTTCTGGGGCGGAAAATTTTCACAGCTTCATAACTCAAATCTTACCTGCAGTAAGCCACAAATTTCAACAGATTCACATTCTATGGCGGCATACATTTTTCTGCGGTGGGTTTTGGTCCTCAATATTCCTCACAAATCCGTCATTTTCGTGAAATAATGCAGCTCCAACGTTAAAAAATTCCCGTTTCGATCGTTTTCTCACAGTGTTGTCTGTTGTCGTGCGTACGCGTATACATTCGCGTGCAAGACGCATAATGCAAGCTTAGACGCATGAGTTCTCGATCACCGTATATTGACTGCACAGCTTTAACACGCAACACAATTAAAAATGTGCGCGTCGTGCGTGCGTCTTGCGTACACACGGCAGACTGTGAGAGGAGTACGAACAAAAATGGGAATTCCTTAACGTTGGGAGCTGCATTATTTCATGAAATTGACGGATTTGTGAAGAATAATTTACGGTAAAAACCCACCGCAGAAAAACATATGCTGCCATGAAAGTGATTCTGTTGAAATTGGTGCTTTCTTGCAGGTAAGATTTAAGTTATGAAGCTGTGAAATTTTTCCGCCCCAGAAACGGGCCTCAATTTGTTAGGATTCTGTTCCTGTGTACAGAGAAAGAGTCCTATATAGGGGACTGTACTTGGCCCTTTGCTGTTCCTCTCATTTATAAATGATCTACCATCAGACATAACATCAACTCTCCGCCTTTTCGCTGACGATTGTCTCGTCTACCGGTCAATAGCATCCATCAATGACTCTGTAGCTCTTCAAAACGATCTTGACACCTTACAGCAATGGGCTGAAACATGGAACATGAAGTTTAACAAAGACAAATGCCACACCATGCGCTTCACCTTGCTACGTAAAACCATAAACACTGAGTACAATCTCGGTGGTAGTGCTCTTACTACAGTTTCTGAACATCCCTATCTTGGCCTAACTCTTACAAGTAACTTGTCATGGCAATCCCATATAGACATCATAACTGCAAAAGCAAACAGGATGCTTGGACTCATCAGACGTAACCTCAGAGGCTGCTCCCGGAAGCTACGGCAACAAGCATATCTTTCTCTTGTCCGTCCACATCTCGAATACTGTAGTACAGTTTGGAACCCGCACACCAAGAAAAACATCACCAAAATAGAAAAAAACCAACGCCAAGCTGCCAGATTCATCTTCAACAACTACCACAGCAGGGACAGCGTCTCCAAAATGATAGATGATCTTCAATGGGACTCCCTTGAAAAACGCAGACAGGCTGCTAGTATCTCCTTGATGTACAAGATCCGCTATCAGCTAGTAGCTATCAATCCAACCCAATACCTCATACCCATGATCCCAAGCAGTACTCGATCCTACCACAATGTAAATACCAAACCATCCCAGCACGTCTCCAGCTCTACAAATATTCGTTTTTCCCACGAACAGTCTTGTGGTGGAATGCCCTCCCCAGCCAGATCCTCGAGCTCCCATCCATCGGGGTCTTTAAGGGGGCGGTTGGAGCAATCATTTAGCCACCTCCCAACTTTTTACTCGCACCTTGTACAATAAAATGCACCTGCAACACTTGGCACCGCACATAAGCAGCTAGCCTTGGCGTTTATATCCTGACTGAAGGACTATGCCAAGTATCGAAGTAGAAGTAGAAGTAATGTTATGTATACGGTGTATGTAACGGAACATCGGTGTCCAACATAATGTAAACAAAACTTCGGTACTAACTAAAACTTATAAAAGTTTAATGAGGACTTTATCATCATAATAAATCACAACTGAAAAGGTACTCACCCTTTTGGCAAGACTTAAGGATAATCAGGCGTCCATATCTCTGAAGTTAAAACTGATATAGTGATAACTGGTGGTCTTGAATACAAACTTTTCGGCTCAGAACAAACCATGGCTGACAAAAAAAACCCACACATCCACATGTATGTAAACAAAATACAACTACAGTCACTATATTTATAGAGGGCGCTCTTCAACATACAGTCACAAAAACTCTCCTCACAGGTAAAAGGGCCGAAACGACGACTTCGGCTACAGAGCTACGTCTAGATCAGCGCGTCTATCAGTGTTGAAGAATAGGCAGACGCGCGCGATCTAGCCGTAGCTGTAGCCGAAGTCGCCGTTTCGGACACTAATTATTCCACCATGGCCTAAGCAGACTGGAACTTAAAAGTGGCCTGCCAGTCCTACATGATTTTACCATAGAGTAAGGACTTACCAACAGGGAAACTTTCCTTTCTTGATTCTTTTATGTGTGAAATCCTTGTCTGAATCAAAACAACCATCCATTTGATTGACTTCAGAAAAGTGCACAACCTCCGCAATTAATCATCGATCCATGCAACAACCAACGCATGGGCTAAAAAAAGTGGCACGAAAGTTTCAAAAACGACCGTCACTCACAGTCGCATTCTATTAATATCGCCTCTTGGTGGCGCTGTTTACCACTGCTGATTTCCTAATAGACCTTATCGCAAATACCAATGCGCAAGCGCAGACTGTTGAATGAGGTGCATTGTGGGATAGATATGGATCAAATGTTGATACCAGCAAGACCACAATGCACCTAATTCCAAGCTTTACGCGCGCGCCCCGGTATTTGCGATAAGGTCTATACCACGTGTAGTGATGAGTGGATGAACAGCAATCATTACTGTATGATTCAATCATGGCTGCGAACAGTGAGCAGGAAACACACCGATCGGGGCCATTTAAGCAACACAATAAAACACATAAGACTGGTAGACATCGAAGTAAAGGACAGATAGAGACAGTTGGTAAAGGTTGGCAGCATTTCAATGTCAGTGTTTATTTAATATTTATGTTGCCAGTTTGTTTGTCTGTTTTGTTTGGGGGGGGGGGGGTTGGGAGGGGGGGGGGTGGTTATGGTATAATAAAAATATTCAAACCAAAATGTAATTTACATTATTATTATTGGTTGTGCCATGTTCCTTCCTCCATGTTTGTACTCAAAACCAACCCAGTAATTACTAGAATTGTGAGGTTCGTTCCGCAATCGAGGCGATAGCCGAATGAACAAACCTCGAGTCAGTCCTGTTCTATTTTGTTAAGGGAGTACCCAGTAATAAATAATAATTTGGGCCCTTCTCCTTCTTCCTTCCTTGCTCTATGTTTAGGGTAGTTGCGATATTAACGTATCCCTCCTCCTGATCCTTCCGGCCGTCGGAGGGAGGGTTACATTATGGCAACTATGTTTGTGCAGCCTTCAAATTAAAGTTCAAATTCAAGATTGGAAGATAAATGCACTTTGTTTTGGAGTGTAGTAGTGGCTAGACACACTGAGACTGTAGTCTTCCTTGTTATAATTTTAATAAAAAGTGCTGCTTTAAAGTGAAGATTACAACTTTTACCTGCATGTTGACACATGGATAGTTTTTATACGGGGAAAAAAGTTTGACATAAATACTAAACATGCTATTATAAATTGTACTTTTGTAGCATTGACTGGGGGTTGATGAACACAGTTTAACGACACAACAAGGTACAATTAACTGGCTTTTCTGTCCTCGTTCAGGAGCTTTATTAACACTCAACAGTCATATGAGTGGGTTCCCTGATCAGCCTGTAGGGGGCCACCAGCAGCCATTGCTCCGATGGGGAGTCGTGCTGGCGCCCCCCACCGGTCGATCGGCACCGCCGCTACAAAATCGGTAGTTTTTAGTTTTGATAATTGTAACACTCCTCCCGCCACTGGGGTTTGATTTTTGGCCTTCCTTTCTTTTTACAGGTAGAGTGAGTGTTAAGACCCAATCAAGAAAAAACAAACATGAAATCAGTAAAGTCAACAGACGTCATCAGGTAGGGAGTCAGTGAAGTAGTAATTCAATTCAAGTCAATTCAACTTATTTATTTCATCACAGATTACAAGTAAAAAGTGAAAATTGTTTTCCCTGTGTGCACTAAAAAGATTCAAATTTTATAGTTGTATTAGCAATAAATAGGCTAGTTCAAATTTAAAAAAGAGAGAAACGTTATCAAAATCTCACCATCACTGATTAAAATAGAAAAACCACAACTAAGTTATCTTATGAAAAGTGAGTTTAAAAGATGAATAGCACCGGGTAAAAAAGATAATCTAAACCGGTTTGTGCGAGTAGAGAGAAGAGAACGGTACCTTCCTGATAGTAGTCCCATTCGGGGCCAATCCAATTGACCGTAATCATATTTTTGCACCAAATGAATTCCCTACAATTCTGTCTCATTCTTGGTCATGAAACTTGCAGACCAAACCATGTGCTTACATTAGAAGCTACTACTAGCAGATAGCCGTCTTTCTGGAGTTTTCTAAAAAGCATCACACAATTTTCAAAGTGAACTTTTCAAAATATCATAAAAAAAACAGGTTTGGTCAGGCGCCCTTAACAACTCTACAACAACTGTCAATCAATTGCTACCTGGGTTGGTACCAGACTGGTTTACTCGGCGTGGCGGGGATAGGGTTACTTCATTGAGCACAATAATATGATTGGGATTGGGCCAAGGATACGTAGTGTTACCTTCTAATAGGACTTGGTCTTGGGCCAAGGATACGTAGTGTTACCTTCTAATAGGGTGATATGGGGTTAGAAAGCATTTCTTATGAAATATATTATGGTTGGAAAGATGTTTCAAAATAGTAGGGCCTGATGATGCACACATCACACAAATGTACCCTTAACTTGTGTGGCTTTCCTATCTACCTCATGAACTGACACAGCTCGCCATTTTGTAGAACCAAATTTTTGACTCTACAGTACCCCTTTTTGTTAACCTTCTCAGTTTTGCTTCCTACACTCTGTACAGCTTCACATCTTACTCATGCCTCCTACAGTTTTGCTTCCTACACTCTGTACAGCTTCACATCTTACTCATGCCACCTACAGTTTTGCTTCCTACACTCTGTACAGCTTCACATCTTACTCACGCCTCCTACAGTTTTGCTTCCTACACTCTGTACAGCTTCACATCTTACTCACGCCTCCTACAGTTTTGCTTCCTACACTCTGTACAGCTTCACATCTTACTCATGCCTCCTACAGTTTTGCTTCCTACACTCTGTACAGCTTCACATCTTACTCATGCCTCCTACAGTTTTGCTTCCTACACTCTGTACAGCTTCACATCTTACTCATGCCTCCTACAGTTTTGCTTCCTACACTCTGTACAGCTTCACATCTTACTCATGCCTCCTACAGTTTTGCTTTCTACACTCTGTACAGCTTCAAAGCTTCACATCTTACTCATGCCTCCTACAGTTTTGCTTCCTACACTCTGTACAGCTTCACATCTTACTCATGCCTCCTACAGTTTTGCTTCCTACACTCTGTACAGCTTCACATCTTACTCATGCCTCCTACAGTTTTGCTTCCTACACTCTGTACAGCTTCACATCTTACTCACGCCTCCTACAGTTTTGCTTCCTACACTCTGTACAGCTTCACATCTTACTCATGCCTCCTACAGTTTTGCTTCCTACACTCTGTTCAGCTTCACATCTTACTCATGCCTCCTACAGTTTTGCTTCCTACACTCTGTACAGCTCCACATTTTACTCATGCCTCAAGTCTTTTTGAATCTTACTTTACAGGCAGTCCAGAGGAGACAGACTAAGAGGGAAGAAACCTTAGCCAGGAAGAGAAACGTCGGAGGCAAAGACACCCCTCCCCATCTTGTGGTGAGATGAAATTTACATAAGTGGTCAAGTTCATACAAGGACCAATGGTTTTACTAGTGGATATTAAGTGACACATGCAGGACATGTGCACAGAAGTTAAAGTGTGAACTACTCTAGTCGTGTCATGTCTACCAGAACTGTACTCGTTTTTCTAATAACTGGTCTGCTCTGAACTATGCTATGAAAACGGCTATTGATATTCAGCGATGCAACCATGCCTGGTAGGCTGGTTCCAAATAGTCGCCTGGAGTGGTCCAACTCTTGTCAGCTTGACTAAGTTCGGTCTAACTTAGTTAAACTATGGTCAATGATAGTTCTTGGGTAAATATGGTCAGTACTGTAACTGTAACATTGTGTATAGCACACTCTATTGTAGAAACCATGTGAGGCAACCAACCACCTATCTAAATAACAAGAGTCTCCATGATGAACATCAACTGAACTGTGTACTGGTGATATTTATAAGAACTCGGATTCATATTCATAATAGTAAATCAGTTGTCATGGGGCAGTACATTGGTTGCATGCTACGGGTAAAGTACCTTGTTTGCTGCATGTATAGCGCTTTGCGCTCAAGCAGCCTTCTTGTAAAAATAAGACATATCACATGATTCACTCTTAACCATCAAAAGGCAGAATATTTGTGGGGTAGTAAACACTATTTCTGAACTTGCCCTGTGGGTCCCGGCCACTAAAAGATTTAGAGCTTTTGGAAACTGTTTACCTACAAAAAGGACCTATGATATAAATGCAAAAATAGTTAATGACCTGAGGTTTGGACTTTTGCAGAGTCTTTCTCGAAGGCTCTGCTGGGATTAAAACATCGGGCCACTATTAAAGTATTTTGCTGTAAATATTGTTCTTGATCGGTGCCTGGTAATTCAAATTTGTTTATATCGGTGTTCTGGTATAACAAACTAACTAGTACTTGAACACATTGTTTTACCAAAGTGTTTGTTTATTTGATGTACTCAGGCAGTGATTGGTCTACACCCAGACTGCGATGCCAAGGGATTGGTGGAGAAACTACAGTCATGTGACGAGTCAGCCATCCAATCAGTGAACAGCAATGGCATCATTACTGATCTATGGTAGGAATATTAATACAGAAATATTATTGTGTACAATTATTATTGACATTTGCATTTGGGTCTACAAATTGAATGTGTTAAATAAAACTTAATTATTATATGTGGTTGGACTACAACTTGTATCTCCAAGCTCACTGAAAAACACGGGTTTTTGAACTGGTTTCCCTTAAACAAAATGAAAACATAATGAACTCAATAATACAAAATATAATGAATTTATTTTATTTTAGCTGGTCTGAAGAAGTACAGCTTTCATAACTACTGCAGTGTTCTTCAAAATCAGTCCTTAAGAAGGACTTTAATAGTGGTCTGACATGTGGATCCTAGAAGAGTATTTCTTAAATGCTAGATTGAGCCACTGAGAAACACTCTGCTAGCTTCCAAACCTCAGGCTATGTACTACTTTGTGCATTATTATAGGTCCTTCATGTGAACTGTAACTTTGTTGTCATTCCAGTGTGCCAAGATTCAACAAGCGTGTGGCGTTTGTAACCCCACCTCCTGATATGACTTCCATCTTAGATGCTGCTAAGACTGCAGATTCCTTGCTTTGTTTGGTATCACCCTTAGAATGCTGGGATTCTTGGGGTGACCTCTGTTTGACCTGTCTCTTCTCTCAGGGGTTGCCTGCCACTACATTAGTTACACAGGTAAAACAACACACCCTAAACTGCCTAGAACACCTTCCAGGCCAGGAATGAAACAAAGACCACAGAGGGCAAGGCCTCCATTAATAGTAACAAATAATAACAATAATAATGTGGCTTCTAATTGGGCTCATATTGGTCACTCAGTGATGCTCAAGGTATGGTGGAGCAACGTTTTTCATCCAGAGTGAATATGTCCATACATGAAGAATAATTCCTGATAGAAAGATATAATCTGAGAAGCGTTACTGCAGTAAGTTTTTTCAGATTCACAATTTGGGACATAGAAACTGATATTGTTTTACATAACCACAATACTTCAAAGTGAAATGTTTCTATAGATGCTTAATACTATGAAAAGCTGCCGTAGGCTTCTAACCAATAGTTTTGATTGCCAATAATGTTAAGAGTGTTAACAAAACGTCTACCTGCCCTTTTAGGAGAAGGCTTGGGTTTTATGTACAATTTTGTTTCATTGCTCATAATCCGTATTGCGGGATTCTTCTCTGGTTTGTCTGACAGGGCTTGGATAAGGTACCGATTAAGAAGCGAAATGACATCAAGAAGGTCCTCCAGAAGAAGATCGAGAAGAGGTGAGAAGATTGAGTTTATTGACGTCTGCAAAAGCCTCAAGTCATGCTCAAAATCTCTGTCAGCCCTGATTTATAAGTTTTCCTGTTTTTAGACTCCTATAAAGTACTTTCAAGATACTTCTTACAAGTATCAGTTTTTGTAAGAGTTTTGGGCATCAGTTTCCGAAAAGTAAACGACAGAATGTTTGAAAACTCTAGAGGAACAAGATTTGTTTGAATAAAGTTCCATAATTATAACTCCCGCCTCTTTGATTCAACAAACTCTTGAAGCTTACAATACCCCCTCAACCATTGAAGATGCATTGCTGGCTAAACAGTTTCCAAAGAATCATTGCTCTCTTCTACCCCATCTACAATACCCCTCAACCATTGAAGATGCATTGCTTGCTAAACAGTTTCCAAAGAATCAGTGCTCTCTCCTACCCCATCTACAATACCCCTCAACCATTGAAGATGCATTGCTGGCTAAACAGTTTCCAAAGAATCATTGCTCTCTTCTACCCCATCTACAATACCCCTCAACCATTGAAGATGCATTGCTGGCTAAACAGTTTCCAAAGAATCATTGCTCTATTCTACCCCATCTACAATACCCCTCATCCATTGAAGATGCATTGCTGGCTAAACAGTTTCCAAAGAATCATTGCTCTCTTCTACCCCATCTACAATACCCCTCAACCATTGAAGATGCATTGCTGGCTAAACAGTTTCCAAAGAATCATTGCTCTATTCTACCCCATCTACAATACCCCTCAACCATTGAAGATGCATTGCTGGCTAAACAGTTTCCAAAGAATCATTGCTCTATTCTACCCCATCTACAATACCCCTCATCCATTGAAGATGCATTGCTGGCTAAACAGTTTCCAAAGAATCAGTGCTCTCTTCTACCCCTCCACTTAACAGTCTCAAACTTCCCCTACAAACATCACGCTGCTCTACAAGGTAGTCGTGTACACAACATCACCATACTGTCATCATCCCCAAATCAAGCACTTCTCAACATCAGAGATCCTGTATATCATCCTGTGCTAGGCTCTGGAACTCACTACCTGCTTATACTGTTGTAGCCTAATTAACCTAGTCTTTCTCATCATCCAGGTTCCCTCCCCCACCCCCGCTCACAATAGTGAATAAAAGAGAAAATACAGTACTGTCAATGCAATTTGCATAACAAATACAGTACTGTCAATGCAATTTGCATAACATTAATTTCATTCTTGTTGGTCAGGTTTCCCGATAAGAAGTTGTACACATTGGATACGGAGCAGGAGGGGCTGTTGCTTCTACGTCACTTGACCGATCAAAGACTACAGCCAATCAAATGGAGGGATACAAGACCGCATCTTCTAGCTCGAGCAGTGACCTTTGAACCTCAAGAGGAAGAGGTCAGTAACAGTCACAGTTAAACAGTTGTGTGTTCTCGTTTTGCTTTCATATAACGGACATTTCACCTTATCTCTAGTGCTTTAATCTTAAAAGAACCATAAGATTCCCAACATATTTATTAATTTGATTTTTTGCTAATGTTACACCAAAAATCTCAAAACTTCTCGGTTTTGTTGTGAGTTTCTATGACTCAAAGTGATTTAGTAATTTGTTTATTACCAGGGATCCATAGGAACGCTGAAGATGTCTGGATTCCTGCGTGGTTCACCCCTCACCGTGAATGGATTGATCCACTTACCAGGGTTTGGCTCGTTCCAGATGAGTCAGATTGATATGACCCCTGACCCCTGCCCTATGACTTCTAGAGTTCAAAAGAGAAAGACGAAAGGGCATGAATCCATGGAGGCTGTAAGTTAAATTACTTTAAACTTACACTATTCAAAAATTATGATGGTAGAAATTTAAAAACAAAATTTTATCGCTGAAGTGTTGTAGTTCGTGAGAAATGAGTACAACAATGTCACAAAAATAATTTTTATATCTCTGAGAAGGCAATTATTTTAGCAGTACAATGGATTTAAGTGACTCGCCTGAAAACATTGCTCTGTGATTTTTACTTTTTTTCCTCAAAAACTTATTGATTAACGAAGCTGAAACTTCTACAGGTAAATTTTATTACATACATCTTTCTTCACTGTGAGTAGGGATTCATGTCATGGCCAAAAAACGTGATCAACAATTTATGTAAATCTTAGTCAACAATTTCTTTATACCTGTAGATTTTTGAGGAACAACATAAATATTAAGATATCATTGTTTGGATGCAGGATGATGAGAGTCAAATGGAGGAAGGAGCGATTGTATTAGACACAGCTGACCCGGATAAACAAGAAAGCTTAGACAGTGAAGCAGTCCCAGATCCCATGGAGGGTGAACAAACATGGCCGACAGAGGAGGAACTCGCTGAAGCAGAAGGTTGGTTATGCAAAGAATCTAGTCCAAAATGGTTGTTTGGTTGACCTCTGACATGTCTGATAAATTCACAATCAACAAAGTTCTACAATGTTTCATCCAACCCGGCTCCGCCTCGTTGAATAGAACATTCCATCTTTAAACTCATGAACATATTTGCACCATTGCACTCATAAAACATTCATTATTTGTATACATGCTAGTATTTTACCTAGGCCAACAGGGACGGGACCAATACATTCATGAAGCCTGTCGGCACAGAACATATTGCTTAGCATAATCGGGTTACCCGCCGAAATTTCAGTAAGTTTACATTGATGACACTGGTGCCCCACTCATTATCTGCTTAGCATTGTTATTTTCTAACCTGTCTTTGTGTGATTTACTTCAGCTGCCCTAGAGGAGTCCAACACTAAGCAGACAGTGAAAAGAGTCCCTAAAGGAACCTCAGAATATCAAGCTGCCTGGATTGTAGACAGCGACCATGAAGGCCAATCTTCAGTAAGTAGTAGGTTTTGAAATGTTGCACAGCGACCATGAAGGTCAATCTTCAGTAAGTCTAGCTTTACAGAGTTCCTTCAAACTTGAACCTGCTCAATGCAAATTTTGTTGAAGATTATCAGGTTGTAGTATCATTTTGCGGTAAAACTGTGTGATAATGGTGAGCTTTTTATCGCTAGGTGGCAGTAGACTTACCAGGTAAATTTTCATTGTTAACATAGTTTTGAGCATGCAGACATTTCAAATGGTAAGTCTGCTGCCACCTTTATGTAGAGTCCACAAAAATCCCACATTAATGTCTACCATTGCTTTGTAGGTTTATTTCAGATAAGAACTTGCTCTTCTTAGTTCCGAAAGAACTTGTCATCCTTGCTTCTGAAAGATCTGTACTTGCTTAGTTTTAAAAGAATCTTGGCTACATGCCTGAAATCAGGAGTTAGCGGAAGCTTTGGGCATTTTGTGGCCACTATGATCTCTAAAGGGTTAATAATTGTTTGTTATTTGAATACAAATAATTCATCACAGAATACAATTGTATTTCCTTTCATGAGTGGAAAGAGTTTGTAACATATTCTTGTTTATTTCTTATCTGGTAGGATGAAGATGATAGTGAAGATGAAAATGAAGATGTTGAATTCCATGATGCAAGATCTCAGGATGACAGTGATGATGAAAGACAAGCCCCTAGTCAAGCAGATACTGATATGGACTTTGATACCGTGAGTGCATATCCCAAGATTTAGTTCTTATGTTTATTTACCAAATCAAAATTATAAGCAAGTGTTAACAGGCACAGACCACTGACGAAACATAAACTGTTAGATTGTACTCATTTGGTTTAAAAAAATTGAAGCAATTTTCACAATCTGCTTTATAAGCACTTTATAATGAGCTTCTAAAAATAGAAGCTCATTATAGTGCATAACTCAAGTATCTGGATCTTGGACATGTTAAATTTGACTGATGTACTTTTGTATACATTGTACTGACCATTGTTAATGTCTTATCTTTACTGGCATGTATTGGTGTTCATAAGTGCTGGTAGGGATCACTTTAAAGGTGGAAAGTTTGGCTGTAATTTAATGACTTTTGATTTATTGATTGATTGAATGATTGATTATTTATGTTTTTTTCTACAGGTCAGTGTAACCGAGGGCAACAAGGCCAACTATGATGTAGATTTCGATGAAGATCAGGAAAAGGCAATGTGAGTTTTTTAATATAAAGTTCTCCTTTAAAACTGATGCGTTTGTGTGACGTTTTTACAGGTTATCTTGTTTATTGAAAAGTTAATTTTTGTTCTTGATTTTAATTTTCTAAAAAACGAAACAAGTACTTTTCCTGTAGCACCTCAGTCTTTATGAAATGTATTATCATGACACGCTGCTTGATCAACTATTGGCAGTACGCTTGGCACGGTAGTATTTCACCATTAATGTTGTTAAAATCCATTCTTGGACAGGCTTGAGAAGTATCGAGAGGAACGTATGCAGGTCATGTTTCCTGATGAGGTCGACACACCTATAGACCTAGCAGCAAGACAACGCTTTGCAAGGTGAGTTTACTAAGCGCATTTAAGGCCTTAGAGTGGGAATGCGAAGCAAATATTGGTGACGCATAAATCGCAACGGGTTCACGTTCAAATTGTGATGCAAGAAAATTCACTTGGCACGAAGCATTCACAAGAAGTGTGTAGCTGCCTGATTTTGAACTATAAGAAAAGCACATGTTACAAGGTACTCGGGTTAAATCAAAGTATACAGGGAATGTAATTCAGATATAAATTTATTGATTGATTGATTGATTGATTGATTGATTGGTTGATTGAATAATTCCTCTAGATACCGAGGGCTAAAGAGTTTCCGAACGTCACCTTGGGACCCCAAAGAGAACCTTCCCCAAGACTACGCTCGTATCTTCCAGTTTGAGAACTTCAATCGGACAAGGAAACGAGTCATGGCTGAGGAACGACTGGGAAGAGCTGAGGTTGGTAGTCTGTGACTAGGGTTAAAAGTTTGTCCATTAGTGGCAAGAGAGCTGAGGTTGGTAGTCTGGGACTAGGGTTAAAAGTTTGTCCATTAGTGGCAAGAGAGCTGAGGTTGGTAGTCTGTGACTAGGGTTAAAAGTTTGTCCATTAGTGACAAGAGAGCTGAGGTTGGTAGTCTGTGACTAGGGTTAAAAGTTTGTCCATTAGTGGCAAGAGAGCTGAGGTTGGTAGTCTGTGACTAGGGTTAAAAGTTTGTCCATTAGTGGCAAGAGAGCTGAGGTTGGTAGTCTGTGACTAGGGTTAAAAGTTTGTCCATTAGTGGCAAGAGAGCTGAGGTTGGTAGTCTGTGACTAGGGTTAAAAGTTTGTCCATTAGTGGCAAGAGAGCTGAGGTTGGTAGTCTGTGACTAGGGTTAAAAGTTTGTCCATTAGTGGCAAGAGAGCTGAGGTTGGTAGTCTGTGACTAGGGTTAAAATTTTGTCCATTAGTGGCAAGAGAGCTGAGGTTGGTAGTCTGTGACTTGGGTTAAAAGTTTGTCCATTAGTGGCAAGAGAGCTGAGGTTGGTAGTCTGTGACTAGGGTTAAAAGTTTGTCCATTAGTGGCAAGAGAGCTGAGGTTGGTAGTCTGTGACTAGGGTTAAAAGTTTGTCCATTAGTGGCAAGAGAGCTGAGGTTGGTAGTCTGTGACTAGGGTTAAAAGTTTGTCCATTAGTGGCAAGAGAGCTGAGGTTGGTAGTCTGTGACTAGGGTTAAAAGTTTGTCCATTAGTGGCAAGAGAGCTGAGGTTGGTAGTCTGTGACTTGGGTTAAAAGTTTGTCCGTTAGTGGCAAGTATAATGAAAATTGTGCCGCCATTTTTCTACCATTGTTGGCAGTCTGTGAGGTCTCCCAACTTTCACTGAGCCCTGTGTGGTTTGTCTATAGACCCTCATCATGGGGCGGCCATTTTGATTGTTCCCCCATCATTGTGACCAAACAGAGGCTGCAAGAAAAAATAGTCTGGTTCCTTCTTGTTCTGTTCACTGAATGTCAACATTTTTTAGTCATTAGATATAGGGAATATGACCATGAGTGGTGGAAATATGATAGGTCTATTATGCTTTGTGAAGGAAGTTTTCAGCTTTATTATGATTGAAAGCTTTTACTAATTTCTATATCCTTACTTGTTGTTCTTTGTTACACAGCCTGGATGCTACATTACAGTTCATATCTCAAATGTCAATCAAAGTTTCATGGGTAAGTGTTTCTGGTTTTCCTTCAAACCTTTTCCTAAACTGGTGAAGTCCCTCAGGTTCTGAAGATGGTTTTTTGCATAAGTAATTTTGTTTAGAAAAAAGGAACATAATCTTGACCAGACATGTTGGGTAGAAAAAAAGAACCTGGAGAGAAATCAAGAATATTTAAGTGTTTTGTGGAAACAAATGCAACAGCCACTGCCCAAATCAGGCGCTTCTCATAAATAGCAAAATGGCAACTAAACATCATTGATGTAACATGTTAAATGTTCTTATGTAGGTTTAGAGACATTGCATGGTGAGGTATGAATGTATATTCGGTTTGCGGTAACACTGTGCGTTATCTACTTTGCTGCATAGATTTTTGTTCTTATGGAACTTGTCTTGCTTTTAACTCATCGCAAGATCAGTTCTTAAACAACAAAAGTCTATGCAGCAAAGTAGATATCTGCATGGTGTTACCACAAATTAATTTTTTTTAAATGTTCTGTATGTTGATGAATACTTATGTTGTAGGCCCAAATAAGTTGATGGACTTGAAAGTTCTCATTATATTTGATGAGAAATTAAACCCAGTTATGAGTTGGGGCAGTGTTTGGTTTTTGGCATGATGAGGTGTCACAAATGGTCAGATTTACTGTTAGTGTTAGTCATTGTTTTCACTTTAACAAGATTGATTAACTTATAATGTTACCTTACTTCTAGATGACTACAATCCCAAGAAACCTCTGGTTGTTTTTGGCATGCTGCCTCATGAGCAGAAGGTACAGTAATGTTTGAGGTCATCAACTTGAGTACAAGTATAGTTAGTTTTCTTCAAACCTTTTCTTTTTTTAAATGTTGATTTTCAGAAAACTTAATGCTAAATTTTATATATATATTTTTTAATAGCTGTTTTTGTAGATTCAAGAGAGTTTGAAGCTTTCATGTATGGTATTGGATGAGAAAATCCACCAATTATAGGATGAAGTTTATTTAAAACTATAAATGAATTATTTTTAGGGTCTTGGCATTGTCTCATGTTCACCAGCCATGTACAAACAGTTTGCATGTTACATGTGTTTTGTGCATTGTCTCTGGCATATATGCAAACACATGTGTATGTTTTTCATTTGAAATGGAATCATCTACAGTATCAAAAATGATTTAGAGAAAACAAATTATTTAAAAAGATTTCTTATTAATATATATTTAATTTTATACTCATGATTTTCTAGATACGCTATGATTATGGTGAGGCTTTTTTAATAATATTTATTATTTTGTTACTTTGTAGATGTCTGTGTTGCACTTTGCCATCAAGCGATACCACAACTTCACAGAACCTGTGAAATCAAAGGTATATTCAGTAATAATTACCGGATTATTATAATACTCAAGGTACTAGAACAAAGAGAACTGTTTTTAAGACATTTTGAAAATGTTTGAATTATGAGACTGATTTGTGTAGCACCATATAAGGGTTTACATGGGATAGCGGTGCATTCAGCAGCAATGCCAGACACAATGGAACGAACCCCTTCTCTAAGCCAAAAGTGAAACAGAGTTATTTTACATGCATTACACAAGGCATGTGACTTGCAGCTTTACATCTGAAAGATGAAGCAACAATGTCTTGCTTAAGAACACAGGTTTCAAGATCGGGACATGAACCCCCATTCCGCTGATCAGAAACACCACATGTCATACTTCATTATCGCCAATGTTTTTTCTTTTGTTTTACTTTGTGGGGACAAGGCCTGTTTTGTAAATTGACTCTGGCATGCAAAGCCTCTGACTATTTAACAAACATCCCCATCAGTTTGTAAAATAATCTTGTTTATTTTGTATTTTTTGCAGGAGAGACTCATCTTCCAAGTTGGTTTCAGACAATTTTCAGCATGTCCCATCTTCTCTCAACACTCTAACGGAGACAAACATAAGGTATAGCAACTTAAGAATCTAGGCTGGCATAGTTCATCTTTAATTCAAAACCAAAGTGGATGATAGTGAATGGTCAGGTAGAAGGAGGGTTGAGTGTGTACTGTGTTGATGCATTCACCACTTGATCTTTAATGGCTAGGCTGGCATAGTTAATCTATAATTCAAAACCAAAGTGGATGATAGTGAATTGTCAGGTAGTAGGAGGGTTGAGTGTGTACTGTGTTGATGCATTTACCACTTGATCTTTAATGGCCAGGCTGGCATAGTTAATCTATAATTCAAAACCAAAGTGGATGATAGTGAATTGTCAGTTAGTAGGAGGGTTGAGTGTGTACTGTGTTGATGCATTCACCACTTGATCTTTAATGGCCAGGCTGGCATAGTTAATCTATAATTCAAAACCAAAGTGGATGATATTGAATGGTCAGGTAGTAGGAGGGTTGAGTGTGTACTGTGTTGATGCATTCACCACATGATCTTTAATAGCCAGGCTGGCATAGTTCATCTTTAATTCAAAACCAAAGTGGATGATAGTGAATGGTCAGGTAGTAGGAGGGTTGAGTGTGTACTGTGTTGATGCATTCACCACATGATCTTTAATGGCCAGGCTGGCATAGTTAATCTTACCACAGTGGATGATAGTGAATGGTCAGATAGTAGGAGGGTGGAGTGTGTACTGTGTAGATGCATTCACTTCATGATCTTTAATGGCCAGGCTGGCATAGTTATAATATAATTCAAAGCCACAGTGGATGATAGTGAATGGTCAGGTAGTAGGAGGGTTGAGTGTGTACTGTGATGATGCATTCACTTCATGATCTTTAATGGCCAGGCTGGCATAGTTATAATATAATTCAAAGCCACAGTGGATGATAGTGAATGGTCAGATTGTAGGAGGGTTGATATTCAACACTATTTACAGCGTCCTTTCCTAAACTGAGTTTCACATATCTTTAAATGCAAAACCAAGAAGCAGTTTCTTGAATAGCCTTTGTGAAAGACTCTGCTGGGGTCGGAGCCTCAGGCCATGAAGCTGGCTCTATCAGTCTGTCATCTAGATATAATAATAATTGCGTTTGGGATAATAGTTGCCTGACATTTGGACCCTAGTAGAGTCTTTCTGGAAGGCTAGATTGAACGTTTGAGAAAGCCTCTACAGCTTCTATAAACTTCTCCCCGTGACCCCTTACTCCTGTATTTCTGTGCAATTATTACTTCTACTTTGTGCTTTGTGTCCGTAGTATGTACGGTTCTTATCGAAGGATGATGCTGTGGTAGCTACAGTGTATGCACCCATCACATTTCCTCCTACCACGGTTCTTGTATTCAAACAGAACATAGACGGTAAGATTCTTATGCCACCATCTTGGTCCAGAACCCTGTTCATAGCAATAGTCATGAGTACAGAGTTTTGTAGCAAATAAGGCCAGACTATATATTTATTTCCTGTCTCAGATCGGTTTAAATGAGAGAAAAACAAGAGTTGTACCATGATGTTATTGGCATGATTTATGGTATGAAAGGATATCACCAACACTTATAACAAATATAGTCTTGTTACTATAAGCCATCCCAACTCTTCAGGAGTATGCAGCCAAATGGGTGCACAGGTTTGTTTGTTTCTTTGTTTGTTTCTTTGGTTTGTTTCCTTGTTTGTTTCTTTGTTTGTTTAGATGATCTTACTCGACCAAGTCTGTCATGGGAACTCGGCAAACTCCCACAAGGGGGTATAAACACCAAGCTGACCACAGCCAATCTCTCTCAAGCAAACATTGGTTTAACGTCTTTGACTATGAATTGCACAAATCAAGAAATTGTGATTCAGTAACTAGACAACATTACTTATTCTAGTCATTATGAAATCAGTGGATAGCTGAGGGGATTAAAACCCACGACCTTGTCACTTAAAGTCCTGTAGACTAAACACTGGTCCACTGCACAGCATTCACATCAACAATCTCTACCCATTTACATGTACTCCTTGGTGTGGCAGAATTGAAAATAATTTATTCAATCTTAGGGGATTATCAAAACATGAAACATTCCAACATAACAGGTGTGACAATGATTCTCCCTGAATAGTGTCTGGGGCTACTCATTTAAAGAAAAGGGTTTTCTTGTTCAGGAGATTTGTTATCAATTAAATGTTTTCTGAACAATTGTTAGGGAAAACCAATTAAATGACTCTTATTCTATCCTAACTCTGCAGGAACTCACAGTCTTGTAGCTACTGGTTCCATGCTAAGCGCTAATCCCGATCGCATTGTCACTAAGAAGATTTCCCTAAGCGGTCATCCATTGAAGATAATCAATCGCCAAGCTGTTGTTAGATACATGTTCTTCAACAGAGGTAAGTGTTTAGTTTTTCAATTTTAATTACAATCCTTTGATGTCTTGTATACTCTGTCAACAGAAAGACTCAACTACTGACAGAATAAACTGCTCTATATAACTGACTCTGCGGTAGTGCAGTTAATTGCGATCCTATAAACTAAAGTAGTAGTCCCAGCCAATTTGCTATACCTTCCGCCTAGCTAATAGTTAAAAAGCTGGACAGTTCTTTTCAGAACTGAAAAGGCTCCCGAACATCCGATAAATCTACTCTGTGGTAGTAGAATAAAGCAAGACAGTTCTCTAAGAACAAACTCTACCTGGCAAGTAGATACACTCATGGTATTACCGCAAACCAACTAAATATTTTCTTAACATTGTTGTATTATTTTTGCAGAGGACATCATGTGGTTCAAACCAGTGGAGCTACATACAAAGTGGGGACGTCGAGGGCACATCAAGGAACCCTTAGGTGAGTATTAAGCTGACAAGGTTCTACAACTCATCTGACTGGTTTGTCTCAAGAAAGTTGAACAATAGTTTCCAATAATCATGATTCGGTATGCAAATCTATTCATGAAGAAGTTTGTCTGATATGACAAAAGGATATTTGTAACGCTTTCTGTCAAAACTCAGAACAGGATTTATTTGCTCATCACATGGCTGAAAAGACATTTCGAATAACACTGCACAGGAGCCCTAGTTGTTGAATATTAAAAGCCATCTTAATAATGCAAGGTACTAATATTTTCCCAATGATGTAACTCCATTTCAGGCACTCACGGTCATATGAAATGCATCTTTGATGGCAAGTTGAAATCTCAAGACACGATCTTCCTGAATCTTTACAAGCGAGTTTACCCTAAGTGGACCTACGACTCAACATGTCAACGAGCTCTTAATGTAACATCATGCACACCAATGGGCGATATGACACACGATGAGGACATGGATGATTACTAAATCATTGTGCAAAGAATATTTATAATTGAATTATATTTTCTTTTAATCTGATGAACTGGGTCAAATTTTATCGAACTACTTAAAAGCCGAGTTTGTGTTTACTGCGCTAGTTTCCATTTCCTATCTCTGCTAACCGTAAGAACACAAAAAGGCATACTAACCTTTCAGTGCTTACTGTATGAGAACAATTGACATACATGTACCAATTTAAATCCATTATAGGTGCGCCAGCTGGCCGCCTCACTTTTTGCTAACCTATAAAATATGCTGAAATGCTTAACAAAATTGTTCTGCTATAGTTAGTGTGAAAATTTGCTTACCGTTAAGCAGCGTTATGAAATTGGCCCCTCGCTTCGCCTTGGTGCCCATTCAAAAGGTTCACGAAGGACTTTAAAAGATAACCATGGAATTGTCCATTGCCCTGTCAAAGATGAGATTCTAGGCCTGCACTTAAAGACACTATTGGTAAACCAGTCTTCTCACTTGGTGTATCTCAACATATGCATAAAATAACAAACCTGTGAAAATTTGAGCTTGATTGGTCGTTGGAGTTGCGAGATAATTATGAAAGAAAAAAACACCCTTGTCACACGAAGCAGTGTGATTTCAGATGCTTGATTTTGAGACCTCAAATTATAAACTTGAGTTCTCGAAACTTCAGAGGGAGCCGTTTCTCACAATGTTACCCATTACTCATTACCAAGTAAGGTTTTATGCTGATAATTATTTTGAGTAATTACCAATAGTGTCCACTTCCTTTAAATCCATAATTGGTTCTCTTCAACTGGGAGTAAACATGGTAAATGGGACTCTTCAAAGGTAGTGATTGTAATAGATTAGCTATAAAAAACATTTTGGGCTGCATACTCAGGAAAAAGGTTTTATTTTTGCCTCAACAACTGAGGTCGTAAAAGTGTAAGGTGAATTTAAACATAATAAATAAAACCAAATGTAAAATAATTAAATCCTCACAAGTCCTCTTTCTTTAATTTCAATCAAATTTTAAGGTTAAGTACACAAGATTACGATTATACGTTGATTACACATTTTGGTTTCTTTTTTGTACAAAATTACACAATGGTGTAAAAACATGCATTGTGGATTTCACTGTGCAAAGGCACAGAGTGTCGGTTAAAAGGGGGAAAAAAGTGCACTCGTTCAAACATTCTTGCATTTATCACCATATTAATAGCATGATTGTAACTTAATAATTACAAATATGAGGTAAATATCATGAATGCATCCAAACTGATCATTGTATACAAGACTTTATTGTATAGCTTTACATTTTATTCTAGACAAGTTGGCCACTAAAGAAAACTCCCTTCTTTGAGCAACTTCAACCTAGCTTTTCTAAATCAACTGTGATGCATGCTACAGGCAAAGTGAACCCTTTTTTTTAACTGTTTGATTGTTTTAATTTAAAATAAATGTAGATATATACAATAAGTCTAATCTGTTTTCAAAGGCGCTAGCCTTTTTGAGATATTGTTGACTATCTGGTGCGGTCATGTCCATGCAGAATAAAAATAATCCATAAATAGAATACAGTCTGGAGACAAGTTTCTCAGATTGCATTGTTTTGGAATCCCTTTTCTCTAAAACCAAATCATCAAAAGAGAATTGTCTCTCAAAATGTTAAACATTACCAACAGCTGCAGTGCTTCTAACCAATCCTCTCTTTTATGGTCATTCTTTTTTTTAGTAATCACCAAAGGTTTAACATGTTTGGTGGATAAAACTATAAGAATTAACAACCTCTACAAGATTAAGTATAATGAATGGTGTGGCCTTGTGTGCAAAACTGTGGTTGACATTCGACAAACCTTGGAGTTGGTGTCCGTTAGTAAGACACTACAGCCCCTAGGTTAGTGAGGCCAGTGATTAAAGCATTGGGTCAGAATGAAGGATTCATTTAAATAATGATATGTGTACCTATTTATGGGAGACATTTTGAAATAAACTTCTCACGTGGACACATTGATGCACACTAAACGCTGCGATGGATCAATGAAAATTATATGGAAGTTGAAATAAAACTAACCACACATCAATGGAAAATGCATGTAAACACTATGTTTTCTGTTGTGTATTGTGCTGAGGGAGAGAGCATTTCAAAGTACAGAGATGCAAACCTTTTTTTTTTTCATTTTCTTTTTTTAGATTTTGAAAAAAATTTGCATTAATGTTTCAAGTGGGCTAGTAAAAAAATATTTTTGTGCGACCCCATCTTGTTTGACCCCAAAAATAGTAAAGTATACAGTTTCCGTATGTTCACCTCCAGCGAAAAAAACAAATCTGTCCAGGATGGTCCCTATTTCTGGGATACCAATGTTTGCAGTTCTGCGAGGTGTGGTGGTTAAAGACATTGAACACTATTGGTAATTGTCAAAGACCAGTCTTCTCACTTGGTGTATCTCCACATATGCATAAAATAACAAACCTGTGAAATTTGAGCTTGATTGGTCGTCGGAGTTGCAAGATTACTATGAAAGAAAAAACACCCTTGTCATGAAGTTGTGTGCTTTCAGATGCTTCATTTCGAGACCTCAAATTCTAAACTTGAGGTCTTGAAATCAAAGTTGTTAAATATTACTTCTTTCTCGAAAACTATGTCAATTCAGAGGGAGCCGTTTCTCACAGTGTTTTATACCATCAACAGCTCCCCATTACTCGTTACCAAGTGAGGTTTTATGCTGATAATTATTTTGAGTAATTATCAATAGTGTCTACTGCCTTTAAGTGTCCGAAACCTCACCACAAAATATTTCAGATTTGTTTTGCAAAGCCTGGTTAACTCTGAAAAATGCAACTGCACATAATTGTGCAATGTGAGAGAGAGAGAGAATATTTTGACAGGTCTGCCCAAACTTGATGACATTATAACAGTTTGGTTGATATGGGCTCATTGAACACTTCAGGATGAAGATTAGTTTACTTTCCCCCATTAAAAACAGCACATTTTCCCTTCCCACTCATTATCTGTCACAATTTGCATAAAAGAAAATACATTATAGACAAAAGACAAAAACCATTATTTGTGCGTTACCCATTCAGTGATGTGAGTTACATATCCCCTCATACCACTGTACTATTAAAAACAGGCAGTTTACTAAGGTGGGATTGAACCCAAAAACCTTTTCATTCTAGATGTCTTACTATTGGACCACCGAGACTGACCAGTGAATCTTGTATTTTAGCAGTGGGTACCACAAATAATATTGTTGCTTAAAATATGAATGATAAATGTTAAAAAGATAAAGGCATGAGATTTTCTTCAGGGTCGAACCTGCAACCAACTGGCATCACTCTCTTAATAAATAACTACTATAACATGTATATGTAGCACAGTCCTTAACAAGTTTATCAATTAATACTGTACACTATGTTTGTTGGCAATGAATTTCCTAAGATGGACAAATGGGAAGGGCGCTACTTGGTTTGGCTTGGATACAAAAGTATTGACCCAAACTGAACAGTTCTATAGACAATGTGACCTATGTTTACATTCAAACCACCCTCTATTGACAAAACACTGGATACCTCATGTTTCGCCGGGCAAAAAGACATGTAGTCATGGTAAGATTAATACACTTTCTAGCTGGCTGCCAAAACACAAAAGTTTTGCCCGGCGATATGCGCGTGAATCATGTTATGATTTTCAAGTGACGTCAGCGGTCACATCGTCAATAGCCAGCTGCATGACATCACAAGATCAAACAGCGCCCTCAACGAGGTCAATGAAAGACCAACCATTGGCTGAGAGTTGTGCGTGCTCAGCGCAGACACATTTCCATTAGCCTTTTTGAGACATGGTGAACACTATTTGAGTGCACTGAATGGGTTTGGGTGTAAACAAAGTGGATATGTACATGTACATGTATTGTTGTGTTTACATTGTCTCTGCTGCGCCTAAGTGGATATGTACATGTACATGTATTGTTGTGTTTACATTGTCTCTGCTGCACCTAAGTGGATTGTACATGTACATGTATTGTTGTGTATACATTGTCTCTGCTGCGCCTAAGTGGATATGTACATGTACATGTATTGTTGTGTATACATTGTCTCTGCTGCGCCTAAGTGGATATGTACGTGTACATGTATTGTTGTGTATACATTGTCTCTGCTGCGCCTAAGTGGATATGTACATGTACATGTATTGTTGTGTTAACATTGTCTCTGCTGCGGCTTGAACATCTGTAAAGATTGATTTGGCGCATTACAAATACCTACTATTATTATTATTAAAGTCTTGATTGGCACATTTCTAGAGTGAGGGCACACCACAACTTGCTGGAATAGAGCTGTGATGATTATGTGGAGTGCATGCAGTGAATATTTAGACGGACAAGGTCTTAACGAAAGTGTTGCCATGGGCAGATATGCAGTAGCATTTTGTGACTTAAATACAGGGGGGGGGGTCCAGTTCCATGCAGAACACTTTTATGCTTTTCACTGAGCAGCAATTTTGTTTACAGTGTTCTTAAACAGTGTTCTTAAACACTGTTTTCCAAGGAGTTTGTGGCAATTAAATAAATCATTCTTTTTCTGTGAGGCACACTAAGGTCAGCCATCTGTTGTCTTAGGTTTTACACAAATGTTCAATAAAGTGTCAGGATAAATTGTCTGATGTGTATTTTAGTTCAAAATAGTGCGAAGATGAGCCGTTTCTTGTGAATAGTATTGAAAATGGTGCCAGGTCTCATGTACAAAGGTTCAAATTGCTTCCAGGAAATAATGTCTTTTGCAGTGTGCAACATTTATAGTCCAAGGTTAGATTGTCTTAAATTATGTTCAAAATAGTGCCAGGAAAAGTTGTCTCTTGTTTATGTACAATATAATTTTCATTTCAATATGAAAAAATACTATTAATCTGCTGTACATCAAACAAGACTTTCCTTTGGCTTGTGAACACCACAAAAAGCTGAAACACAACACTCGGTAATGCAATGCAACCTTCTACAAGTGCTCATATTGCATGACAGTGACATTGCCACCAACTGTATGTTATAAGATTAAGCTTTTGACCATTCTGTGGTTGTTCAACTCATTTTGTATAGAAAAAAAGATTTCTATCAAAAATAATAGTCTAGTCAATCTTGATGAAGCACTCTTATTGGCTGACCTCATTCTGAACTTTAAGATGCATTCTTATTGGCTTCTATTTTTAGGCGTCATGCCTATTGGCTCTGGATGCCTGTGGGTCTTACTGGAAGCGTAGCAATGATGAACATCTCCAATAAATCAAGCATTCTTGTTGGCTGTTCAGGGCTACCAGCTTTGGCTTTGAAGATACATTCTGATTGCTTGATGTTCCGAGACCAGTCATTCATTGTTACCAGACATGCCAACCTCTGGGATCACAAAACTGTATTCTGAAACCCCAAAACCTGTATTTTGCATCAAAAACCTGTATTTTTTTTTAAACACGCGTAAACGTAGTTTTAAGCCCCGAGACAGGCAAAATAGAGAAGGTGTGAAGGCCATTAAGTTATCAAACAGCCTAATTAAACCAGTTAATTAAAACTAAACAATAAAAAAACAATTAAAAAAAAAACAATTAAAAAATTGGGCAGAGGTTTCCCTACAGGTGGTTAACCCAATGGAACAGGTTTTGAATGAAAAAAAGATATTGATAAATCATATCTTAAAGACATTGATTAATCATATCCTATTTCATATAGAAACCCTTGTCAATTAAATAATATCATTTTCTTTGTCAAAAGAAGACAAGTACAAAACAAAACCAATTTATGTTAAATGAAGAAGACAACAAAAAACAAATCATCCCAAAAAGTTTCGTTTGTTGTATTTGGGGGCATAGTTCTTAAATTTATCTTATAAAAATCTCGCTTCAGGCGCTCTATATCTTTTGTGTCTTTATTTTGGCAAAAAATTCTTTTGCAAACTCGATTCGTCCGTTCACAAAACGACCGATACCATATAAGGGCATTTGACAACAGCGCCCTCTGTTTTTCAATGAATTGTGTTAGACGGGTTCCCTGTGAAATCGGGACGTCAGATAAACTGGCGTGTAGTATGCAATGCAGGTTTGTGCTACTAGCGTGCGTGCAATGATGGATGCGAGGGAATCTCCGTTGCGCTGTGGTGAAAGTTGAATAAGGAATACCCCCGTGGAATAATAGAGTTCACTGGATAATCATTATCGGCCGTAAGTAGTCGGCCGAAAACTTATTTGTGTCAATAAAAAAATATTGATCTTGAGTTAAAAAAGGGCACGACGGCCAACTGGGATAAAATTGTATTTTTGCGGTGGCGATGCTCAAAACCGTATTTTTTTTGCAAAACCCGTATACCCGTATTTTTTACAAAAACCCGTACAAAATACGGGAAAAACGTACTAGTTGGCATGTCTGTGTTACCCACAACATGCCTGATGATAAAGGCCTGCATAGGTAGCTCAAAGTGGGGAAAGTGGCGATGATAAATGGCTACGATTCCCGCACCGTTGCACATCAAAACATTCTGAACAGGCTCTTCTAATGACACACATCTCTCCTATTGGTGACTGACTCATCACAAGCCTCTTTGTATTGGCCCTTTTCCAGCAAGGCTATTGGCTCCATACTCAAGGAGCATTCTCATTGGCCAATCACTATACAACCACCATCTAAATGGCTACTTTCAAAATGGATCTCTCCCAGTTGAAAACTTTGTAATTTGAAAGCCTTGTAATTGGTTCACCATAAGAAGTGCCTTTTGTGCTGTGCTGTAAGCTTCTCAGCTCATCGGAGCAATCTGATTGGCTCATCTGAACACAAACACGCTCTCATTGGCTGCTTTCAAAACAGTCAGCTCTCCTTTTGGCTACTCTCTGACTATAAGCCGTTTCTTATTGGCTTTTCAGCACTGCCTGTAGATCCGATGGAAGTGTCGTTATAATTGCATCTATGTGTGATGTTAGTCTTTGTACAAGCTCCGGTTTAACTTGCAAATTTTGGTCCAAAATATCAGCCTAGGAAAGAAAAGTAAAAAAAAATACCAAGATATTAATCCTTAATCTGTCACAAAATATACAAACCACTGATATCTTGACATTGAAACCCTTGAGGTACCCTTGGGTGTGATAAAGGACTATTATATAATAACTGCATATGTTGTTATTACTACTGGTAATTCATGACAATAAAGAAATCTATTAAAATTATTACAATTGCTAAATTATTAAGTTCATTTATTGAAAGTAAAACAAAGGATGACCAGTGTTCTCCCTTAACAGTAGTTAAATGCCAGTTTAAACAGCAGAGGACTAGTAAAAAAGGACCAGTACAGCTGGCTAGTTTCATTGCTTCCCAACGCTACATGTAAATCCACTGCTTGTTCAAATTACAATTCCACTCCAATGTTGAAATGAAAATATGAACCAATGAGAAAGCAGGGGGACTATTGAAATGCAAGCCAACTTGTCCCACTGGCTAATCAATGAAAAAGGGCAAATCCTGCAATGCCTCAAAAGCAAACTTAATCAGTTTGATTCCAAATTCTGAGGAAACCAGTTAGACAAGGGAACTTGCAAATGAACAGAAACACCAAGGTCAACCCCTACTCTTCCACAAAAGTGTTCTGGGTTCTTTTCTAGTCTAGTGCACTACACCTACAGCTTTACGCCTCATCCAGTGAGAAACACCCACTTCCTTGGAACATTATTGTTTCCTTTACAGTATTTTTCAAAAAGATATGCAGAACAAGTCCATCATTTGCCTTCCAAGACCATAAACAAAAACTTACCATTTTTTCCCTGAGTTTGAGAACAAGGTCAACGACCTGTACTTCCTGTTTATCACTGGTCCACTGCAGTAAGTCAGCATTACACAATGCTTCAAGATGGAGTACCGACAGCTTGTGGTTCACCTCCAACTGACGCTGCCAAAACCAACCCTCAAAATTCTTGCTGCTGAAAAATTTCCTGTGAATTGAAGTTAAAATATGACATTTTGGTCTTATTTTCGTTTCATTTCAGTTTGGTTTTATTGAAAATACCAAACAAGTTCGAAGACTAAAAATATTCAGTTTACAAAAGTGACATCAAAAATAAACCTTTATTATTAAAATTAATGGTTTATTTATTTCAATAAGAACAACCAAAGGTTGACACCATTCAAATAAACATAGTTTTTACAAAGTTAAGAAAATATAACAGGTAAAAGCATATATGAAAAATACAAACGCACCAAAAGCATAGATAAATCTGATTCTCTAAACCACCAGGCCTGCCATGACACCCTACAACAGACACAACCAGAGCTGCCATGACACCCTACAACAGACACAGACAGAGCTGCCATGACACCATACAACAGACACAGCTAGAGCTGCCATGACACCCTACAACAGACACAACCAGAGCTGCCATGACACCCTACAACAGACACAGCCAGAGCTGCCATGACACCCTACAACAGACACAGCCAGAGCTGCCATGACACCCTACAACAGACACAACCAGAGCTGCCATGACACCCTACAACAGACACAACCAGAGCTGCCATGACACCCTACAACAGACACAGCAAGAGCTGCCATGACACCCTACAACAGACACAGTCAGAGCGGCCATAGACACCCTACAACAGACACAGCAAGAGCTGCCATGACACCCTACAACAGACACAGCCAGAGCTGCCATGACACCCTACAACAGACACAACCAGAGCTGCCATGACACCCTACAACAGACACAGCCAGAGCTGCCATGACACCCTACAACAGACACAACCAGAGCTGCCATGACACCCTACAACAGACACAGCCAGGCCTGCCATGACACCCTACAACAGACACAGCCAGAGCTGCCATAGACACCCTACAACAGACACAGCCAGAGCTGCCATAGACACCCACAACAGACACAGCCAGAGCGGCCATAGACACCCTACAACAGACACAACCAGAGCTGCCATAGACACACTCTCAGAGACAACCAGAGCTGCCATGACACCCTACAACAGACACAGCCAGAGCTGCCATAGACACACTCTCAGAGACAACCAGAGCTTAATGACACTCTACAACAGACACAGCCAGAGCGGCCATAGACACCCTACAACAGACACAACCAGAGCTGCCATAGACACACTCTCAGAGACAACCAGAGCTGCCATGACACCCTACAACAGACACGACCAGAGCTGCCATGACACCCTACAACAGACACAGCAAGAGCTGCCATAGACACCCACAACAGACACAGCCAGAGCGGCCATAGACACCCTACAACAGACACACCCAGAGCTGCCATAGACACCCTACAACAGACACAACCAGAGCTGCCATAGACACACTCTCAGAGACAACCAGAGCTGCCATGACACCCTACAACAGACACAGCCAGAGCGGCCACAGACACCCTACAACAGACACAACCAGAGCTGCCATAGACACACTCTCAGACACAACCAGAGCTGCCATAGAAACACTCTCAGAGACAACCAGAGCTGCCATAGACACACTCTCAGACACAACCAGAGCTGCCATAGACACACTCTCAGAGACAACCAGAGCTGCCATAGAAACACTCTCAGAGACAACCAGAGCTGCCATAGACACACTCTCAGACACAACCAGAGCTGCCATAGACACACTCTCAGAGACAGCCAGAGCTGTCATAGACACACTCTCAGAGACAACCAGAGCTGCCATAGACACACTCTCAGAGACAACCAGAGCTGCCATAGACACACTCTCAGACACAACCAGAGCTGCCATAGACACACTCTCAGACACAACCAGAGCTGCCATAGACACACTCTCAGAGACAGCCAGAGCTGTCATAGACACACTCTCAGAGACAGCCAGAGCTGTCATAGACACACTCTCAGAGACAACCAGAGCTGCCATAGACACACTCTCAGACACAACCAGAGCTGCCATAGACACACTCTCAGAGACAACCAGAGCTGCCATAGACACACTCTCAGAGACAACCAGAGCTGTCATAGACACACTCTCAGACACAACCAGAGCTGCCATAGACACACTCTCAGAGACAACCAGAGCTGCCATAGACACACTCTCAGAGACAACCAGAGCTGTCATAGACACACTCTCAGAGACAACCAGAGCTGTCATAGACACACTCTCAGAGACAACCAGAGCTGCCATAGACACACTCTCAGAGACAACCAGAGCTGTCATAGACACACTCTCAGAGACAACCAGAGCTGCCATAGACACACTCTCAGAGACAACCAGAGCTGTCATAGACACACTCTCAGAGACAACCAGAGCTGCCATAGACACACTCTCAGAGACAACCAGAGCTGCCATAGACACACTCTCAGAGACAACCAGAGCTGTCATAGACACACTCTCAGAGACAACCAGAGCTGCCATAGACACACTCTCAGAGACAACCAGAGCTGCCATAGACACACTCTCAGAGACAACCAGAGCTGTCATAGACACACTCTCAGAGACAACCAGAGCTGCCATAGACACACTCTCAGAGACAACCAGAGCTGCCATAGACACACTCTCAGAGACAACCAGAGCTGTCATAGACACACTCTCAGAGACAACCAGAGCTGTCATAGACACACTCTCAGAGACAGCCAGAGCTGCCATAGACACTCTCAGAGACAACCAGAGCTGCCATAGACACACTCTCAGAGACAACCAGAGCTGCCATAGACACACTCTCAGACACAACCAGAGCTGCCATAGACACACTCTCAGAGACAACCAGAGCTGTCATAGACACACTCTCAGAGACAACCAGAGCTGCCATAGACACACTCTCAGAGACAACCAGAGCTGCCATAGACACACTCTCAGACACAACCACGCTCTTGGCTCTTTCTTTAAGTACCCTAAGAGATGAACTTACTTGTAGAGTCCAATCCAATCTCCTTTAAGGCCAGAGGTTAGCTGCGGCCCAGAGTGTTCCAACGTCTTCAGGAACCCTTCTGGATCAAAAGGTTTTAACCTTGGAGGATGCTGAAAAAGGAGTCAAGTTAAAACGTCAAAATCCATGGAATAATAAATAAATAATCAACCATTTTTATATAGCACATTACACAAAGTAATTAAACATGTCACTATGCACTGTGGAGAAAGTAAAGACATGAAATACGAGATAAATAATGAAGCCTACTGGTTGTCAAATAAAGATGCACGAATTAGATGTTAAATAAAGCCTGGTTCATACTTCCTGCGAATGCGAAAGGAATGTTGACGTCAAAAACTCACAAAAAATAAATCGCAGCAGTTCAACTCTGCGAAAGGAGGGTTGTGACATCCAATTCACGTCAACATCGCTTCGCATTCGCATGAAGTATGACCCTGGCTTTAGTGTTTCTATAAAGCAATGTGTGTTTTTATGGTAATTGAATTAATAAATAAAAGAGTTTACCAATCTATGACCCTAAGTTGAGTTGTCTACCATAGGTTCTTTTTAGAATCAATACTACTACACAAAGGCTACTGCATGCAAAATAACATAGAGAAAGAACAGAATTTATGCAATCAATAATTGCAAGAATCTAAACCTCACCTTCCATGGTGAGATATTCCTCTGTAGAGGCATAAGGGAAGCTACGTATCTCTCTAAGGGAATCATAAAACTCTGGGTTAATTCTAGAAGATGTCGACGTAACATGGCATCTTGTACCTCCTGAGGTCTCTTAGTCTGAACTCCCTGACAAACAAAGCACATTCAGCAATTAAAGGAAATGATTACATTTGGTTTTTAGAACTGTTATAATATTTTACTCCTATGTATATAATTGTAGATGTATATGTAAAACTAACATCATGTAAAAAAAGAAATCAATTTTGAAAAGAGGCCTAATTTTATCTTCTCACATAACCACCACTTTACTTCAAGGTGAAATGTTTCTCAAAATGCTTTATCCTATTAAAGCTGCTGTTAGCTTCTTACTATAAGTGTTTATTGCCATTAATTTGAATAGTTACTTAACAGCTAGGCCTACCTACCCTTTCAGTTATTGTTAAAAAAAACTTGCTTTAACCCATATACTAACGGTTGATAAGAAACAGGTTAAGAATTCGATCAACCATAATCACTCAATCAATTAATCAGTCAATAAATAAACCAATGAATCAAACAATAAATTAATATACTCAATCAATAAGTCAATCAAAATAATTGACAAATAATTCAATACAGTCAATAAGTCAATCAATCAACCATCAACAAATAAAATCAATATAATCAATCATTTAGTCAATATAGTTAATAAATCAATCAAAGTAATCAATGAATAAATCATTATAGTCAATAAATCAACAAAGTAGTCAATCAGTAAATCAATATAATCAACAAATAAATCAATATAGTCAATAAGTCAATCAATCATCATTGTCAATAAATCAATCAAATATAATAATCATGATACAAGCTCAAGTGTACACAAGAAGTACACTACAAAAAACTGTCTTGAACACATCACTAAACAGAGGCTGTATTGGAAACAAGACTGGTCCCACCGATAATCACTTGACTGCACTCTTTGCATTTATGTCACGCTGTCGCCATCTTAAAGGTACATCAATGACGAAACAATTGAAACACACTACAATGTATGCCCAGAGAATGGGCCAATGAACCCACTATAAGAAGGGACCCTAGACTAATAATGACATAATATCAAGACACAGCTACTTTCAGCGAATTACTCATTTGTTGCCAAAATCACCACCTGGGCAATTCCATGGTTACTTTTGTTACATGTTTATGTACTTTTTAGATATCTTGGGCTGTAATAACCTCATTGAAAAGGTTTATATCTATTATCCTCATAGAAGTGAGGGTAGACCTAGAACTACTTCAGCACCAAAGATAAGAAAAATGAAAGAAAAGAACTTTGTTTGTGCTACAGTAGGCCTAGGTCTACCCTAATGTCTATGGGGACAAAAGCTATTAAACATTTTAAATGAAGTAATTACAGCTTAAGGAATTTCAAAAGAGCATCGAGAACATGATATGAGTTACTGTGGAATTGCCCACTTTTTTTTCTTTTATTTTTTACACTTTTTTTGTGACAGCCTTGTCCTTGACTGCTTTCTATAAAGAATTCAAAATTTAGCTGTGTATAGATTGAATCTCCCTGCGTTTGGGCAGTTGCCGCATTCTTGACAGCAGTTTGCAGGCTGCGTCAATGTTACCTCAAACATCACTCTGGATGATTGACAACAGAAACCAATGACTCACCTTTGATAACCTTTTGATAATCGTCTTATCCTTATTAAGGAAAGGTTTGTACTGAGTGTACAGTCCTGGCTTAGACTCCAGAGTCTTCAGACTTCCAGGTTTCTTGGGTTTCAGCATCTTAGAGTTTGTCTTGTCTGGGGGTTTTGAGTGAATGGTACAGAGTTAGAAATAAGAAGATTTCAGAATTACAGAACAATTATTCATTATTGAAATCATATTTCTAATCATATTTCCAAACTAAAATATTTTGTATCCGATTTGTCACCGACAATAGAACTTAGGAAAGAGAAGTAAGGATACAGATAATCCTGGTGGCTAGTGGTTTATAAAAACGATAATTAATTGCAAAATTCCACCTTTTTGTTTTACTTCTTCTGTGGCCGCTGACCTTGCCTTTTAAATAATAAGAACAATAAGAATGAGACTACACACTACTTATGTTTGCTGAGTACCTGTATTAGTTGGTTCCCCTATCCTGATGACATGGGGCCAGTGTTGTAACGTCTTGGCAAAGAAGGGATTGGTGACGCCTAGAATAACTGATGGACTTCACACAAAAAAACACAAGGTCAAAAGTTTAGTATCGATCTCATATACAATATAAACAAATGCAAAAGTTATAAATCATAAGATATGCAAGTAGGCTCTATACGAGTACAAAACAAGTTTCTTTAAGTATGCATTCAACAAAACAAACAATCTAAATAGTTCACAGAGTCCAGCACAGAACATTGATGAAAGAACATTGTGAAGTATTCCTTCCTCCCTTTGGTGCTTTAGGTTTTTTTAAGAATCTTTGAAAGCTCTGAGGGGATTTTCAGGAAACTCAAATGTCAACAAACTTGGCCACAAATTACCACTGCTGAAATTGACAAACTTGGAGAAAACATTATCACTGCCAACAGTGGCCAGAATCTCATTGCAATTAAGCACAGCTAGAAGCGTCTCCAGTCTCCAGTTTACCACTCTGATTGAAACAATTAGGGCAATGTCTGTGCCTCAAACTGCCACTGTTGAGAAGTATGGGCTAGATACCTGAAGAATCACACTTACAGTATAATGGTTTTAACCCGTAACAGAAACAAAATTGCAACCTTAAACAGGTCTTACTAGACTTGCACAGTAATAATAACAATAATAATAATAATAAATAAATTTTATTGAGGACGTGTGACATAGCTACATCGAGCTCCAGGAAATTGACAGAAATTTCACCTTCTGCGTTTTGGTCGAAGCTTTTTCTACTAGCAAGTGTCTCTCAAGTTGTACATAGAACACTTTCATTGAGGTAAGAGAGATTGAAACCAACCTTTTAGGGCCTTTTGGCCCTAAAAGCTCTCTCAAATCAACGGCGGTGCCGCTTGGCCGCCATGTTTTCTGCCATGGGTCTTAACAGACCAAACACCGTGAGGTTCAACACCCACCATCTTTCGAAAGCAGTCACACCCCGAGACGTCTACAAAGCTGTCAATCACGAGTTGGATTCAACATCAACAATAGTATGCATTGCTGAACTGGAACGCAACTGGTACAACGTCACCTTTGACAATGAGCAGGATTGTGAGACTATAGCATCGCAAGGCCTGCTATTACATAATGCCCTCGTCCAGTGTGAAAGAGCTAACATTCGCAACTCTGTGATCGCGTACATCAAGGCACCATACGAAATTCCGGACAATGCCATTACATCGCTCCTGTCTCGGTATGGAACTGTAGCCAACATCCGACGTCAATATCACGGTTTTGACGACAACATTGAAACCGGTGTGAGAAGCTGTCTTGTCAAGAGCCTCAAGAAACCAATACCAAGCTTTCTCAAATTCAGCGGCTTTACTTTACCAGTTAGATACAGGGGGCAACAGAAAACCTGCAAAATCTGTGAAGAAACAGGCCATCTAGCGAGAGACTGTCCGGCAAGAAACCGATGCTTTGTATGTGGAAGCTACGACCATAGGGCGGCTTGGCACGACAAAAACGACAACAGCGAACAAGATGAAATTAGTGACGACAATCCGGCAAATGAACATAAAGAAAATGAAGAGGACACTACTGGAGAGAAAGAAGATAATGAGCCCCAAAACACAGAACCGCCAGCTGAAGATGAAACACACAGCTCCAAAGCAAAGAAAGGAGAAGAAAAGAAAGGTATGGATCAAACAGAGAACACAGAACAGCACCCACTAAAAGAAGCCGCCTCTAAACCTAAGCTATCTTTCAAAGAAGTAGTTGCAGGAACAACCAGCAAGAAAACTCCCACAAAACCCCAAGGATTTTGGGACGAAGCCATGAACAGCCAAGCAGTTAGAAAGTTGTCGAGGAAAAGGAAATCCACTGAAGCTTCAACAGCATCAACTAAAGTAGCTCGTGATGAGTCAACACCAACAGATATGGAAACTTTGGCAGCCGAAAACCCAGTTGATGAGACACCAGAGAACATGCACGACCAGGAACATACGGATGAAAGATCCGACTATACATATGTGGAAGGATCGATCGACGAGGATAGTGGAAGACTCGTTGATCCAGATTATCACAGTGAAGACCCAGAAGATCTAGGCGGAGAATTCACTCTCTACACACGCGGGGGAGTCCGTCGACGAAGGAAAAAGCGAACATCATGGGAAAGGAAACCAACAACGAATAACTCTCAACAAACAACAAGTAAAACCAATGACACTGATCAACCGGGTCCATCAAGCTACCCAACTACCAACAAGCCTAGTAAGAACAACGAAAGCCAACCCAAACAACGAGTTCAACAAAGCCAGAGAGGGAGAGGAAGAGGGAAGCTAAAGTAACTTTTACCTTCATTATGGATGGTGTGATGAAGACATTAATGTACAACATCATCATTGGTATGTTCATATTGTCTATTGCCTCCATAAATGTTAATGGCTTGAGGAATAACCTAAAACGTAATGTGATCTTTGAATTTTTATGTCGTAACAAGTTTAGCCTAATTTTTCTTCAAGAAACTCACAGTGAAGAAAATGACGAACCCGTTTGGAGTAAAGAGTGGCAAGGAAAGATGCATTTTAGTCATGGCAATCGCCAATCAAGGGGGGTTGCTATTCTCACTTTAGAAAAATCTGGTCTCTGCATTGATAATATTTCTAGGGATAAGGAAGGGAGATGGATAAAGGGGCAAACTAAATGGAACAATCTTGACATTCCAGTTGCCTCTGTTTATGCTCCAAACAACTCGTACGACAGGGCTTATTTTTTTTATGACATGTCTGATTGGATAATTAGCGATTCTTCTATTATTGGTGGAGATTTCAATTGTAATATTGATAATGTAAAAATCAAAGATGGCAGTAAAACTATTCTTAAAAATGTCATTAACGAGAAAGATTTATGTGACGTCTGGCGCACTATTCATCCTGATAAAGCAGGATACACACATTACCACAAAGCTAGTAAGCAGGCGACTAGAATTTACTATTTGTTTTTATCGTCCAATCTTCTGAGTAATGTTTTAGACGTGCGTGTTAATCCACATGGAAATTCTGATCACTCTATAGTTTGTATGAAATTACATGACCCCGGTAATGTGCATGGCCAAGGAAGGTGGATATGTAATAATAGTATTTTAAATGACAATGATTGTAAATATCGCATAGAAACCATTTTACAATTCTGGACTTCTCAAAAATACAACTACAAGTCTCTGTTGGATTGGTGGGAAAGTGGTAAATTCAGAATAAAAGAAATTCTCCAAGATTACGGCAAAGAAAAAGCGCACCTTCAAAAACAAAGAATTAATGATCTTAAGAAAACATACAACAGGCTCTTGGAGAATCCAGACTCCAGTGCTGATGCCATTAAAGACATTGAAGCTCAAATAAAAGCCTACGAAATTGAAGAATGGTCCAAGGCTAAAATTAGAGTTCGGAATACCATTAAAGAGGAAGGTGAAAAGGCCTCTAAATTCTTTCTGAATCTTGAAAAACAGCAAGTCCAGAATAGTAAAATTGATAGGTTGGTTAATGCCGAAGGGAAATTTATCGATCAACCTCACTCTATGCTTGATCATGCTAATGATTTTTACTCTGACTTGTATAAAGAGGAAGACATCTCTGATGATCATTTAAATGATATTATCTCTAAAATAAGTAGAAAACAAATTCCTCATGATATACATTGCAATCTTGAAAAAGCAATTACGGCTGATGAAGTCAAGTTAGCGCTATTTCAAATGAATAAAAATAAGTCTCCTGGCTTAGACGGGCTTACGGTTGAGTTTTATCAGACATTTTGGAACACAATCGCTTCTGATGTCTTAAAAGTCTATAATTGCTGTTTCAAGAATGGTATTTTATGTAGATCAATGAACTCTGCGTTAATTAGACTTATTTATAAAAACAGAGGTGAAAGAACTGATTTAAAAAATTGGCGTCCTATCAGCTTGCTCACTGTCGATTATAAGATCCTTTCCAAGGTCATCACTAATAGAATGAAGCTTATTATGCCCCTTCTTGTAGGTGAAGAACAAACTTGCGGAGTTGTAGGAAGAAATATTCATGATAATCTTATGGTTCTGCGTGATACCATTGACTATGTAGAATTAGATAATTCGGAGGCTGCTCTCATAAGTATAGATCAAGAGAAGGCGTTTGACAGAATTAGCTGGAAATATTTGTTCACTGTTTTGACAAAAATGGGAATTCCTTCGAATTTAATTAAATGGATTAAATTATTGTACAGCAATCCCAATTGTAACATTATTGTAAATAATTTTATTGGTTCACCGGTTAAGGTTTCTCGAGGGATTAGGCAAGGATGTCCTTTATCTCCTCTCCTTTATTCTATCTGTGCGGAAGGGTTAGCGAGTTTGGCTAGAACTGATTGTGATTTAAAAGGCATTGTTACGCCGGGAGGTGAAAGTAGTATTAGATTAATCCAACACGCTGATGACATCACTTTCTTTATTGGTGACAACAAGGAGTTCGTTACTATTAATAACATTCTTAGTACCTATTGTAAGGGAAGCGGGTCTAAACTCAATGTAGAAAAGTCCAAAGGCATGTGGCTTGGGAAGTGGACGGGCAGAGTCGACAAACCTTGTAGCTTCCAATGGTGTGATAAGCTTAAAATCCTTGGGATTATATTTGGGAATGATGTCGTACCAAATGACAACTGGGGTCCGAGAATTACAAAAATCCGTAGTACTTTAGATAAATGGTCTAAACGTAATCTCACCTATCATGGCAAGTCTGTTATTGTAAATATTTTGATTGGGCCGTGTATTAATTACCTTGGCAGCGTGTTAATAATAATAATAATAATAATAATAATAATAATTATCCGAGACTTGTAATGCGCACATATCCACCCTGCTGGGTGTTCAAGGCGCAGTAAAACCAAAAACAAAACAAAAAACAAAACACAACACAAAGAAAAACAGAAACAACAAAATTAGTCATTGAAAACCTGTGACATAAGATAAGTTTTGAGAAGAGACTTGAATTTTGCGGTACAAACACAAGATCGAAGATTAAGTGGTAGAGAGTTCCAGATGCGTGGCGTGGCTGAAGAAAAAGACCTGTCACCCCATGAGTGTCGAGACTTGGGTTCAATGAGGAGAAGCATGGAACTTGATCGAAGATTCCTTGATGGAGTGTAATTTGAAGCAGTTCAGAAATATAGTGGGGAGCCTTGCCATTAAGAGCTTTGTGGACAGTGAGCATCAGCTTGAAGATGATTCGTTGAGAGATAAGGAGCCAGTGTAGTTGTTTCAGAATGGGGGTGATAGCACAGGATTTTCTAGACAGTGTCACAATGCGGGCAGCAGTATTTTGGAGCCGTTGAAGTCTGGAAATCTGGTTGTTAGGAAGACTGTAGAGAAGAGCATTGCCGTTGTCAAGACGAGAAGTAACAAATGCGTGAATGACCTTTTCAGTGGCACTTTTGTCCACGTACTTGCGAATCTTACCTATATTCCTGATGTGATATGATGAGAATCGAACAATGTTGTTGATGTGTGGCTGAAGTGTCATCGATGAATCAAAAATAACCCCTAAGTTCCGAGCTGTCAGCGAGGGAGCTATCCGAGCATCACCGATGGAGATGTATGGTACTGAAACCTTAGTTAACTGTTGACGTGACCCAAATAAAAGGAACTCTGTCTTATTATCATTTTTTATTTAGGAAGTTTTGTTGTGTCCAACGTCGAATCTCTTGGATGCATTTCTCAAGTCTTGCAATAGATGCATTGGCGATTTCTTGAGAAGATTTAAACGTGATGTATAGCTGAGTGTCGTCTGCGTACACATGGTAATTCAGATAAAATTTAAGGATGATATCACGAATCGGTAAAGTGTACAGCGTAAACCACTGCGGGCCGAGTACCGACCCCTGTGGCACAGAGTAGTTCAAAACAACAGGGTCTGATATCGCAGTGCCAATACATACATGCTGAGTTCTATTGTGGAGATATGATTTGCACCATGCTAGGGCTGTGTCCTCTATGCCAAGGTGATTCTGGAGCCGAGAGAGAAGGATGTTATGATCAACAGTGTCAAAAGCAGCACTCAAGTCTAGCAGGACTAGTGCTGTAAGGTTACCATTGTCCATAGAAGAGAGAATATCGTTGCTCACACAGACTAGTGCAGCCTCGGTCCCATGGAAAGGCTTGTATGCTGACTGGAACACGTCGGACAGGTTGAAAGTATAAATGTGATCAGAAATACGTGATGACACTACTCGTTCGATGACTTTTCCAAGATATTTTAAGTTTGCAACCGGTCTGTAGTTTTTGAATATCTCCTTGTCCAGGTTTGGTTTCTTGATGAGCGGCCTGATGTAGGAAACTTTGAGGCTACCGGGGAAACAACCGGAACTGAGAGATTCGTTTACAAGCTTAGTGATGTAGGGTACAAATATATCAATGTTTTGCTTTATCATGGATGTTGATACTGGATCCAGCTCACAGGATTTTGAAGGAGATTTCATAATAACCCTTTGAATTTCAGCAACAGTGGCAGGCTCAAACACAGATATTCTACACTCTGGTTGAAGATGTGGCAACGTCTGCGGCACGTTGTAAGGGACTGATGAAAATGATGAGCGGATGTCTGAAATCTTGGTGACAAAGAATTTCTGGAACTCATTTGCTAAGTCCTGGTCATTGTAGGTGGATGGAAGGACAGGGGTTTTGGGTTTGAGCAACAACTTACCAACTATCTTGAAGAGCTTCTTTTGATCTCCTGAGGATTCTTGTACTTGAGATGAAAAATGGATGATCTTTGCCTGGTTGATCAAATTCCTAACTACTTTACATTGGTTGTGATATTCTTGTCGTTGTATTGCCAATTTGCAATTTTTCCGCCACTTCCGCTCCAGTTGACGACAGATCTTTCTCGCTGTACGAATATCGTCATTGAACCAGGAGACTTCAGTTCGGACCTTGACTGATCTCGTTTTCCAAGGTGCGTATTTGTCCAAGATGTCACTGACTGTACTCTCATATTGGCTGACATAGGAATCCAAGCAGTCATGATCAACTTCTAGATTTGCTAAATGAGTGCCTATGTCGCGGAACACTTCGGGAGGATTCACATGTTTCCATTGTCGGCTCTTTATAGTGGGTCTTCCCAGTAACACTCACAGTGCTTGTGTTCATGTAGTGTATTCCTGAAACTCACTGTCATGTATGGTTAGGGTTAGAGTAAGGGTTATAGGCCCTAGACTTGCACAGTCTCTTCCCAGTAACACTCACGGTGCTTGTGTTCTTGTAGTGTATTCCTTAAACTCACTGTCATGTATGGTTAGGGTTAGAGTTAGGGTTATAGGCCCTAGACTTGCCCAGTCTCTTCCCAGTAATACTCACGGTGCTTGTGTTCTTGTAGTGTATTCCTTAAACTCGCTGTCATGTATAGTGAAGTACGGCCGGTAATCTGACATATAACGTAGTGGAGAGATGGTGTGGACCAGGGCATGCACCGTGTCGGAACAGATGGAGGGCGAGGGCGCCATAATGACCAACGGCTGCAAGGAGGAAAAGAATATGTCACTAAAACAGCTCTAGAAGACCAACCTAACACAAAGATCCCCAACTCATACCCTGCCCTTCATGCTTCTCAAAAGAAATGGAAGTATTTCATGGGAAGTGTCAAAATAATAAATCACTGCTATTTTACCAGGCCTTAAACTTTACTCTTTAAGGGACACAGTAATTTTTCTTTGGTAAGGGGCACCTCTATGGAGAAAATGAAAGTGTTGGAACCATGCAGAGGGCACCACATCAAAAAGCACAGGGCACCACAGCAAAAAGCACAGGGCACCACAGCAAAAAGCACAGGACACCACATCAAAAAGCACAGGGCACCACATCAAAAAGTACAGGGCACCACGGCAATTGCGGTTGGTGCCTTGAGTTATTTCGAAGTATGTTGTACTACTTACCTCTCCTGTAAGAGCCAGCTCCCATATTAGTTGGATATGAGGTAAAACAGAATGGAGACATCTAAACGGTTCTACTTCGTGGACAGATGGAACTATGGTAGGTTGAGACCCACCATGCTGCAAAGACAAAAAGGGTGTTTGTTAACGCCTATCTTAATCCTTACTCCCTTAACCTGCTTGCTTACTGGTGACTTCTAATCTTCTACATGTAATACCCAGCCAAAATCCTTACTGACTGTGAAGGGGGTAACCCCTGTTTAAGCCCCAGGAGTAGGCCGCAATGTGCCCCTGGTGACAGTTGAGCCCGGTTCATACTTCCTGCGAATGCGAATGCGATACGAATGTTGACGTCACAAATTTGCAACAAATAATTCGCAGCAGTTCAACTCTGCTCAACTCACTTGCGAATATCTGTGCGAAATGAGGGTTGTGACGTCCTATTCACGTCAAATTCGATTCGCATTCGCAGGAAGTATGAACCGGGCTTAAGTGTGAGTCGACAGCCAAAATTAATTAAGAGAAGCCCTCACCTTAAATTGGCCCTCCGACAATTCTAGTAATGTGTGTGCGTAAAGTGTGCATGGAAGTACTCTAGCATGGCTGGAAATAAACTAGTGATGTTACCTCAGAAGGGTTTCCATCTTCTTGTGGTCAAACCAGCCCCTTCCTTCCACCCTCACCGCCTCCCTTGGTCTTGGTCTTCCTATTCACTGGTTACCCCCTTGCTATTCACTGGTTACCCCCTTGCTATTCACTGGTTACCCCCTTGCTATTCACTGGTTACCCCATTGCTATTCACTGGTTACCCCCTTGCTATTCACTGGTTACCCCATTGCTATTCACTGGTTACCCCCTTGCTATTCACTGGTTACCCCCTTGCTATTCACTGGTTACCCCCTTGCTATTCACTGGTTACCCCCTTGCTATTCACTGGTTACCCCCTTGCTATTCACTGGTTACCCCCTTGCTATTCACTGGTTACCCCCTTGCTATTCACTGGTTACCCCCTTGCTATTCACTGGTTACCCCCTTGCTATTCACTGGTTACCCCCTTGCTATTCACTGGTTACCCCCTTGCTATTCACTGGTTACCCCCTTGCTATTTACTGGTTACCCCCTTGCTATTCACTGGTTACCCCCTTGTGCTTTTTGCCATGTGCTTTCTGACTCTCTCTCTCTCTATTTATGTGTTTCCACTTTACTGCTTTTGATACATTCCAAATAGCCTTCGAGAAAGACTCTGCTAGGGTCAAAACATCAGACCATTTTGTTTGCATTAATACCTTAGGTCCTAACAGCTCATTCCATTTTCTCAAGGGTTAGGTCTTACCTCTGGAGTTGTTTTGACTGCAGCTGATATGGAACCTGGTTTGTCTTGCTTTGTGGGTATTCTGATCTGTAGAACGCAGCCCATAATAGGTAGATGTAAGAGCATACCAGGGAATGGTGAAGGCCACTGGTCTATATCATGACACGCTACCAATGGAAATAAACACAAGAATTAGATTAACCAGGGAATGGTGACGGCCACTGGTCTATATCATGACACGCTACCAATGGAAATAAACACAAGAATCAGATTAAAAAGGGAATGATGACGGCCACTGGTCTATATCATGACACGCTACCAATGGAAATAAACACAAGAATTAGATTAACCAGGGAATGGTGACGGCCACTGGTCTATATCATGACACGCTACCAATGGAAATAAACACAAGAATCAGATAACCCAGGGAATGGTGACGGCCACTGGTCTATATCATGACACGCTACCAATGGAAATAAACACAAGAATCAGATTAAAAAGGGAATGATGACGGCCACTGGTCTATATCATGACACGCTACCAATGGAAAAAAACACAATAATCAGATTAACCAGGGAATGGTGACGGCCACTGGTCTATATCATGACACGCTACCAATGGAAATAAACACAAGAATCAGATTAACCAGGGAATGGTGACGGCCACTGGTCTATATCATGACACGCTACCAATGGAAATAAACACAAGAATCAGATTAACCAGGGAATGGTGACGGCCACTGGTCTATATTATGACACGCTACCAATGGAAATAAACACAAGAATCAGATTAACCAGGGAATGGTGACGGCCACTGGTCTATATCATGACACGCTACCAATGGAAATAAACACAAGAATCAGATTAACCAGGGAATGGTGACGGCCACTGGTCTATATCATGACACGCTACCAATAAAAATAAACACGAGATATAAGGCTGGTTCTTGACTAGTGGCTGCAGTTGTGGCTAAAATGCTATAAATCACAAGCTAGCCGTAGCAACAGCCACAGCCACAGCCCCAAATTCAGACGAGGCACAAGGTTCACCTGTTTTCATACAACTATTCATCTTCAATTTAGGTCAATATTTATTTCATCCTACTTTTCTCAAGACATAGCATACAAGATATTACATAGATAAGCAAAATAAAAAGCACAGAAGATGGAGGGGAAATTGTCAATCTATAAGGCTATACATTGTTGCTATGACAATCTGATATAATCTGAACAAAAAGCCTATTCATTATATCTTATCCAGAGAAGTCAATAAGAATGCATGGAAAATGGTTATTTTTGAAAGTTCCCCCTATATCTTATTGAAACTAGGAGTGAAAGACACGCTTACAGATAATAGCACTTCAGATTTTTCAGATTTTTCCAAGATAACCACTCCAGATTTTCGAGGATATTTAAAAAAGGTAACCACTTTTTGAAAGGAAATTAGTTTTATTGTAATACACCTACAAGGATTAAAACAATCTAACAGTTCAAAAATCCAAAGGTAAACTTGACCTTTAATACAATGAAAGTGTTAGGGTTCTGTCTCGTACTAACCTGCTTCAACTGAAGGTTCACCGTGCTCAAAGTACCCCGGTGCTATGACACTGGCAAGATGCGTAAACAATGTGACATAAGGAACCTTGGAAAGAAGTACCAGTGACTGAAACAAAAGAAAACACAATGAAAACAACATAGATGAGGTAACCTCCACAATTGATGAGCTGCCCCCAATTTCACGAAGCGCTGCAACGCGTCGCAAGTGCAAGTTGCGACCGGTAACACGTAGTAAGTTGCGATGCGTATGAAATCGATTTCATCAAAGTTACGATGCGTGGGATGCGTTGCAAGTTCCTTGACAACGAGGAAGAACACGTCGTAAGAATGCTGTGTTTCATTTGTTTACGCACAAAATGCATGAAAGAACATAACAATTAGAATTACCACACGTAACTTCCGTGCACCAATCGGGAAGACACTAGACAACAAAATGGAAATTTACCCTCCCCCCCAAAAAAACAAAACAAAAAAAGGACGGGTAAAAGAAAAGAAAACAAACACACGCATAACAAACGAACACACACAAACTAAAACAACTAAACAAATAAATAATTATAACCCCCCCCCCAAAAAAAAAAATACCTAAACACTAGTCCGAAACGGTGTAGTGTCTGCCATCTTGAATGAACTATAATACACGACTGTTTCATGACCAAGTTGTACACAACATAAAACAGCCGCAGAACTTTAGCAGTTCATCCTCGTCCAAAGGTTTGTTTTTATTAAGAGTGAAAATAGTTTGTATTGCGACTCGTCGCGCTTACAACGTGTTTGGTGAAATGTCTTGTGGAACTCGTCGCAGCCGCGACGTGTCTAAGGTCTGCGACGCATCGAAAACCCTACGATGCGTCGCTACTTGCGATGAGTTTCGTGAAATCGGGGGCTGGTCAATTAAGGACCTGTCGCTGTTCTCCAATTGTTTGGACTTGAAGGATCTAGAGGATCTTTGATTTCACAAAGTGCTAAGATTGATCTTACCTTCAAATCAATCTTAATTAATAATCTTAATTGCTAAACAAAGTGTGATGCCACAATAAAAATCACAATGGTAATACTGGCAACCCATCTTAAAGATGAATCTTAATGCTTAGTGAAATTGTTTCGCAGGTCTACGATCACAACTTACCTTTTGGAAGTACCCTCTCCTTGACGTCTTGTCTTTGATTTGTCGGAAGTAAACAAAGCCGTAATAATGGGCACTATCGCTCTGGATAAAAACCAAACCAAACATTCCAAACATGTCATTATGAAAGCAGATTTATATGGAATTTCATAATCAATAATAAAATCATAATACTTTTTAACAATTAATTTCTAAAAACAAAAGATCTTTTAAGACACGGATATGTGACATTACTTTAATTTCAAATTAATAATTTTGCATTTAAGTTTCACAAATTACTAAAACACAGAAAAAGTTAAGAAAAGTTGAACAAAACTATTACTTTTTTGTAAACAGTACAATGTATATAACTAAACTAGAACATCCCTAATGAGCCATACACTAACTAATGAGCCATACAAGGGTGAGGTGTAACCCTTCCCCTTAAAAAATGTGGTCGGGATCCCGACATATCCCGCCGGGATTCCCGACATATCCCACCGGGATACGTTGGGATACGTCGGGATGGATGTATCCCGACGGGATTCATCGGGATAGCTCATGTCGGGATCCCAACCCAAGGTGGGATAAGTCGGGATCCCGACGGAATTATTGTCAGAATCCCGACCGAAGGCGGGACGAGTTGGGATAAGGTGGGATCCAGATCAGCTCATCCCGGCATTGTTGGGATACATCGGGATAGCTAATAACGGATCCCGACAAAGGTGGGATGAGTTGGGGCGACGGAATTTTTGTCAAAATCCCGACCGAAGGCGGGATGAGTTGGGGCAAGTTGGGATCCCGATCGGCATTGTTGTGATACATCGGGATAGCTTATGTCGGCCGTGGTTTGTTTGCGGGAGGAAAAACAGGATTTTCAAAGTCAAAGGCTGTGGGAACAACCCTCATTTTGTTTCTCTTCGCCTGATGTTATTGTCAAATGTTATAAAGGCCATTAGACTGTCATGACTGTCACAAGGTGTGCTGATCTTTCGAATGTGAAATTTGGGAACGCTAGCTGCATGCAAACACAATTGTTTAATAATAAATTTTTATGACTTTGCGATTCTATTTCAGCACACATTTTCAAGATATTCCAATTGCCATTTGATGAGGAGAAGAAGAGTTGGGACAGGATTGTACTGAAGCTGAATGTCAAGATTCGAGCGGTGAAGAACAACAAATACAAACTCCCTGAGGAGCTTGAAGTCAAACTAGTGCAGTGACTTCACTTGAATTAGTGTTAACTTTCAAAACTAGAAGAGCTCCTTGATCTTTCTTTTCCTCTTCTTTTCAACGTAATCTAGACTGCGCGTTGGGTTGTGCTGCATTTGGACCGAAAATGGCGTTCAGCAACCAAATGGCAACCATGTGACCAAGAAAACTGGTCCCTCTATGTCGCAACTCTATCAATACACACGTCTGGTCAGGAAGACATAGACTATTATGCTCACAAAACAGTGGTATTCAAGGAAGATGATTCCAGCTTGTGATTCCAGTGTGGAATTCAGCAACTGTATACGTAAACGAGATGATTAATTTTTTTTTGTCATATAGGATGCAGTTTGCACATAATGATGAGAATATTGTTTGAACAGTGTGTAAAAGATGACAATCAAATAGTAAATGTATAAAAACCTATTTTTTTTTCCCAGTTCTTATTTCAGCTTTCTCACAGGTGGATATTAACCATATCCCAATGAGTTGCCAGATATCCCGGTGGGATACGTTGGGATCCCGTGGGATCCCGACCAATCCCATCGGGATCCCGATCAGTATCCCGTCGGGATATTGTGTCGGGATCCCGACCTATCCGGTCGGGATCCCGATGGGATAGGTCGGGATCCCAACAAAATATCCCGACGGGATAGGTCAGGATCCCAGTCATTATCTCGACGTATCCCGACGGTCTCCCAATCAGTATCCCGTCGGGATACGTCTGGATACTGACCGGGATCCCGACCTATCCCGTCGGGATATTTTGTCGGGATCCCGACAGGATAGGTCGGGATCCCGACCAATCTCATCGGGATGCCGATCAGTATCCCGTCGGGATACGTCGGGATAATGACCGGGATCCCGACCTATCCCGTCGGGATATTTTGTCTGGATCCCGACCTATCCCATCGGGATCCCGACGGGATAGGTCGGGATCCCGACAAAATATCCCGGTGGGATAGGTCAGGATCCCGATCAGTATCCCAACGGGATTCCCGACCACATTTTTTAAGGGGTTAAGATGCAGGTGTCACAACACACTGTCTTCTAATAACAATAATAATTTGGGGGGCTAATCATCCTTACTCGCAGCTAAGAGCTGAATTGCGAAGGACGCGGCTACAACGTGTTCGAGAAGCAGGCATGCAAGGGCGCATTTAGCTGCCAGCCACATCAACCCATTATGACCACGGAGCACAGCCAAGATCGAAAGTGTTTGATTTTTTCTGAGGGATGAAAACCGAATAGTCTGGAAAACCCTCGTAGCACAGCAGAGAACCAACGCACAACTCAACTCACATATGGCCCCGACCGGGAATCGAACCGGGGTCACCTTGGTGAGAGGCGAGCGCTTTACGCACAAGCCAACCGTGCCACCCTAAAACTTGAACTTATCTTTAGATAAGTCTTGAACTTACCTTTAGCTCAATGTTTGAATGTTGGAAGGAAAATGTGTTTGGAAGAAATAAGATTAACTGCCTTGCTAGAGCAGGGAGGGGGGGGGGCAATTGTTGACACAAGAAAACTGTACAAACATCTTGCACAGTTCGGGTGCAGTTCAGAGGATTATTCATGGGGAAAGTTTACTTAAGTAGAAAGAATGAAATATGGTAATCAAATTTAGATTCAAACCACTCTTATGCGTGGTACACAGGGATCACGACTGGGACTGGAAACCCACACTCAGCTGATCAGAAACACCAGAGCTTGAATCTTTAACTGTGTCACTATAACACCTTATAAACATGTCCACGAATGCATTCCCAACAAAGTATCATTGCAGGCTGAATCAATACCCCACAGGATCAATCAATCAATCAATCAGAAACACCAGAGCTTGAATCTTTAACTGTGTCACTATAACACCTTATAAACATGTCCACGAATGCATTCCCCACAAAGTATCATTGCAGGCTGAATCAATACCCCACAGGATCAATCAATCAATCAATCAATCAGAAACACCAGAGCTTGAATCTTTAACTGTGCCACTATAACACCTTATAAACATGTCCACGAATGCATTCCCAACAAAGTATCATTGCAGGCTGAATCAATACCCCACAGGATCAATCAATCAATCAATCAGAAACACCAGAGCTTGAATCTTTAACTGTGCCACTATATAACACCTTATAAACATGTCCACGAATGCATTCCCCACAAAGTATCATTGCAGGCTGAATCAATACCCCACAGGATCAATCAAACAATCAATCAGAAACACCAGAGCTTGAATCTTTAACTGTGCCACTATATAACACCTTATAAACATGTCCACGAATGCATTCCCCACAAAGTATCATTGCAGGCTGAATCAATACCCCACAGGATCAATCAATCAATCAATCAGAAACACCAGAGCTTGAATCTTTAACTGTGCCACTATAACACCTTATAAACATGTCCACGAATGCATTCCCCACAAAGTATCATTGCAGGCTGAATCAATACCCCACAGGATCAATCAATCAATCAATCAGAAAAACCAGAGCTTGAATCTTTAACTGTGCCACTATATAACACCTTATAAACATGTCCACGAATGCATTCCCCACAAAGTATCATTGCAGGCTGAATCAATACCCCACAGGATCAATCAATCAATCAATCAGAAACACCAGAGCTTGAATCTTTAACTGTGCCACTATAACACCTTATAAACATGTCCACGAATGCATTCCCAACAAAGTATCATTGCAGGCTGAATCAATACCCCACAGGATCAATCAATCAATCAATCAGAAACACCAGAGCTTGAATCTTTAACTGTGCCACTATAACACCTTATAAACATGTCCACGCATGCATTCCCCACAAAGTATCATTGCAGGCTGAATCAATACCCCACAGGATCAATCAATCAATCAATCAGAAACACCAGAGCTTGAATCTTTAACTGTGTCACTATAACACCTTATAAACATGTCCACGAATGCATTCCCCACAAAGTATCATTGCAGGCTGAATCAATACCCCACAGGATCAATCAATCAATCAATTAGAACATTTATATGGTGCCATATTCCTACCATCATTGCACCGAACTGTAAGCTCTTGTATAGAGGTGAGATTTGAGTGAGCTGTTGAAAGTCTGATATTGAATAGTGGAATTACATTTGTACATAGCAGGCGGCTAAACTTAATCAAGTGTATTAACACATGATGGAGTATACCTAGCTAAGTGTACAATAGCTTTGTTGTATGGGTGGTACAGGTTTAAAATATTGGTTCAAAACACCCATTTTTAGTTGACACAATTATTGGATGTGAATACATTGTCACAAAATAAATGATCACGAGGTGAAATGTAGACCATGCCATTTCACAACACACAATGCAAGAATCAAATGAAATACAAAATTTGTCTTCCTTGGCATTTAAAACTTGTTCACTGTAAGTACAAAACAGACCTAGAAAATCAACCACTCCGCATTCTGAAAAATGCTAAAACCCTTCTAAACAACATGCAATGACTCAATGAAGACAGAAATCTTGTCTTCCTTGACACTACCTTACCAGGGGTGCACTGGAAATTAGTGGGAGGCACATCCCATCCCCCTACCCTTCAGGCCCCGTATCAAATCATATGAACTGTGTGTCTGATGAAAAATAAATAACCTAAATGAAAAGTGGAGATGGTGGTTTTATTTGCATGTAGTTTAGTCCTCACCTGTAGTGTAACAGGGCTATTCATATCATAGGTCTTGCGACTATGATAAGGGTGTGGTCTACTATGGCACTGACGGATGCGGAAGTTGAACTGGGTGTCCCCCATACAACCTGTACAAGATTTAAAAACAAATAACTTGTGAAATAAAATGAATAAACAATGACTATTTCTAACGCGCCATATCTGTCAACTTGACACTCCTAGCGCAGATTATGAGCAAATGATGTTGTAACTTCATACATGACCCGACAGTCTAAAACAGAACTGAGCTTGTTTAAACTAAATACGAACAATAAGTCCGTACGTGTAACTGTAACTTGAACCTCGAAAACAGAGTAGTCTTGTTCAAGCGGTCTAGGTGCACTGAACTCAACTTTTAGGCGTTGTCAAAGAGTGGGTTCAGATCCCGGTCATTGCATTTTTCATGTAACTTTTCCATAATAATAGGTTTTTTTTCTCCTTCGGATGGGACATTACGCCATGGTCCTGTGAGTAATGTAATGCTTGTTAAAGAACCAAGTACAGTCGACTCTCCTTAATACAAGGTCCGCCGGACTAGCCCTTTTACTTATATACGATCACCGCACTTTGCACAGAGTGCATGACATAATATTAAGGTTGATGCAATACAGTGGATTTCGTGAGCACCGTGTGTGCATGTACCGCACAAACAATCACAACATTGGGCTAATAAAACTGCTTTAATTTAGTTAATTCAGTTTGAAAGACAAGTCAATTTACATTTCACATGACTGACACAAATTCTGAGATTTGAACTTGCTGTTCTTGTTTAGCAAAGTTTTTTTAACAAATGGAATCTTGGTTTCATTGGTAACCACCGGTGTAATGCTGGATGGTTCTTTGCTAATGCAGGGTACCAGGTCAAATTTGCTGATTGCAAAAAATATTGATTGCGCAAATATTTAAGTTTTCAGTTGTGGTGGTTTTTTTCTGCTAAAAATGCACATCAATCAAGCACTTATAAAAACTCAATGGATCAGTATTTATTCTGAAGATTTCACATGAATTGATGAATGGCGACTTAGTATTGAATCTGCTCCATTGTTTGAACCATGTAGGAGGTAGGAATGCAAGCCTCCTAATCCAACCATTGCCAGAGTTGTGAATTAACAACCTGCTCACTGACTCGTGACCCCAGTTTGGGATGAGTATTGTGTCCAGTTAGTACCTCAATCTACAAGTATTCAGTGTCTTACAAGCCATAAATGAAAAAAATCAGGCTTTTGAAGGACTTTTTTTATTATTTTTTATTATTCCTGTTAAGGACTGAAAACAATGCTTTACTCATAAGGGGGGGTCGGAAAAAATACCTTGTTGTAACCTAGTTTTCGCTACTACCATGCAAGTATAATTCATCTCTAAATGCATTAAAAGTTTAAAATTGGGTAATTGCCAAAGGCCAGTATTCTCACTTGGTGTATCCTAACAGTTGCATAAAAAATAACAAATCTGTGAAAATGGAGTAAAAAAAAACAAAAAACATCAACATTAAACCAATCCACAAAAAGGGGACTGTTCAAAAAGACAAAAAGGCATCATACATATCAAAAATTCAAAAATATAATGAATACACTGATTCAAATCCAATTGCAAAACGTAAAGAGCAACCACCCACTACCCTATTTAATCACAATGCTCTTTTAGTTTGCAAGTGAAGCAGAACACTCATAGTAATGTTCATAGTAATGTACCAAGTGACGCAGAGCAAACTGCTCCTGATGGAGCTGTCTGGCAATCTACATTTCCATGCATGATTTGTCAACAGAGCCTTCAGAATGAGTGTTACGAGTATTTCATGAGACTACTTCAGAATGTCATCTACATCTAAGTGGGTTTTCATCAATGCCTGTTCAGCATCTTATCACTTTGAAATAAGATTTCTTTATTCTTGACAGAATGCTTGAGTTAATTCACTCTCTTAAGTGGGTTTTCATCAATGCCTGTTCAGCATCTTATCACTTTGAAATAAGATTTCTTTATTCTTGACAGAATGCATCAATGCCTGTTCAGCATCTTATCACTTTGAAATAAGATTTCTTTATTATTGACAGAATGCTTGAGTTTATTATTGACAGAATGCTTGAGTTAATTCACTCTCTTAAGTGGGTTTTCATCAATGCCTGTTCAGCATCTTATCACTTTGAAATAAGATTTCTTTCGTATTGACAGAATGCTTGAGTTAATTGACTATCTCATTCTCTCATAGAGTTCAAAATCTAAAGCCTTAATGAATGCAATCTGCTTAAAAATCAACGATATACTCTTCATGTTGGTGCAATAAGACGTAGGAACTCAATTTTGGTGTCTTTTGAGCAAATCACAAGCGCAAGAGGATCAGTACAAAACAGTCCCATGTGGCGCAATGAGATTTGTGCGTTGGTCTGGGATAGAGTCACAATACATGCTAAAAACATTACCATGTGTCTGGTAATGCTAAATGTATGACTCATGTACAATGGGGTTCACACAATGATGCAACTTTACATTACATTAGAAAAAAACCTGCCAAGTATGCAGTGTTTTTCAGAAAATTTCTGTAAAATCAAGAAAAAAACAAAAAGAATTCAATTGAACAGGGGTTGGCTAATTTGCATGGCTGATGATTTAAAGTTGTTTAACTTATACTAGGGATAAACAATACTTTTTAATGAGATATCGAAACACCACAAGGCTAGACAGTCACTTGGAGGTGAGGCATACACTAAACTGATTTGGCCATATCAACCCAAGCCAACCGCACCAGGGACACGTTGCCACCTGCTCCTGGGGCTGAAACCGGGTTATACCCCCTTCACAGTCCATCAGGATGTAGGCAGTGGTATCAATCCACTAGGTCCCTGGCTGGTAGAGCAGAATGCACTACCTTCCTAACTGTTTACAAAACAATTAAGGCCTGGTCACACAGGCCTCAAAAAACGAGAACAAAAATGAGAACGTTAAAAATTCACGCCCTCTATTGGTTGTGTAAACGTGGGCGTATTCTGCGTGGAGCAATTTAACCAATAGAATGCGTTCTTCATGCATTGTTATTGTTATCGTTTTAGTTATTGCTGCAGTGTGACTTGGCCTTTATGGTTAAAGTGCCTTGCTCAAGCGCTTAAGTGTTATGACCAGAATTCAAAGCCACACTCTGATGCTGACAACACCTGGGCCTTATTTCATGGTCCTGCTTACCGTAAGCAAAGAATTAGCGCTTGCGGAAGCAGCGAATGCTCTGCTTATGTATGTGACTTGCTCTGTGAAAATGAGTCAGATGTTGAAAATTAAAAAAATTGATTTATATGCATGGCTGGAAAGAACACACCAGCAGCAGTTATTTGGTATGTCTAAGCTTTGTGGTGTATATCGCATTGCTGAGGTACTCCATTTGAAATTAGCCAGTATATCATTTTTTGTTAAAAACAAATTACAAGGAAAGTGATGTTTTAAACTACCATTTCGCGCAAAAGGATACAAATTAGACTAAAGTAAGGTATGATCACAAAATTGTTGTATTCATAGCTTTATTGCCCCCCAAAAAGGGTTCTAAAGGTTTACCATGCAAATATAAATCTTAAATTGTAAAAAAAACAAAAAAAAACATTTAACTGTCCATTACTCAATAATGCATTGGGCGACATCCAACTCATTTTCACCTAGTGGGTCACATATGTCAAGCATATTTCATGGGTTAGTGGGGAACTTTGGCTCCTGCTAGTGAGTACTCCACATTGAGGCATTCTACGCTTACACAGCTAGCGCACAAATTTGGCACTTGCACATAAGGGGAGAATGGTGATCGACAGCCCAGAATTCAGTGATAAGCAAAGCCATGAAATTGGGCCCAGAGCTTGGAACCGCTCAGACAGAATACGCCACAGATGAATTTTTCACAAGACTCAAGAAGGTACTGAGTATGGCGCTTTAAACAATTCTTAATCTCGATTGAGGACTGAGGACAACTAGGCTACTAAACGAATTATGCTTTACATGGGATCAGGCATTTATCACAAAATATATATATATATTTATATATTTATTGACCAAACCAACAGCGGACGAGCCGCCAATTACAGGAAAGGATACCAAAAAAAACAATAAGAAATATTCATACAGCCTATATACAAACAATCTGATATGTACAAAGTTAACAATTAAAATAGAATCATCTTAGGAAAGAAAAATATGTAATAATCCGAGTCCAACAGTTTTGGTTTTGAGTTACCATGGTATTCAATTGTATTTTGTTAGAGTGAGAAAGAATCCTAATAAATCACTGAAAGGTGACAGGGTTTAAGAACTACCTGTACATGTAGGTGCAGTAGGTGCAGGGATAATGGGATTAATAAAAACAGTCATTAGTTAGAAGAAATCACAAACCTGAATTAGAATCTGGAAAGGAGAGGTAGCACACATTCATTTTCTGAAAAAGGAAAAGAAGTTTTTTAAGTCTCATTTGGTTTTATATTCTCATTTGATTTAAGCAAATAAACCTATGTAATGGAGCCTCATGCTTAAACATGTTCAAGAAAGGAGGATACATTATGTACCTTCGGTTATTACTCCAAATATTAATGACCATAAAAACTTACTTGGTAAAGAGCACTAAGGAGCTTTAAATATTATAAAGCAATGTCTGAATTGACACCCTTTGAAATTATCTAGTTTTAAAGAGAGTAATTTTTCACACAACAAATTAAATCTGAAAAAACCTACTATATGTTTAAGCCCAGTTCATACTTTCTGTGAATGCAAGAGTTGAGCACATTTCAACTCTTATCGTCCAAATTATTTGTCGCGAATTTGTGTGGCGTCAAAATTTTGTATCACTTTCGCGTTTGCAGGAAGTATAAACCAGGTTTAAGACATGAATTTGAACAAGACACTACCCTTATATCATGACTAATTATAAGGGTTGCCTTCACTTTCAATGCCATTAATTACCTTTTCCGACCAGTGCATGTTTTTCAAGTGGGATATCACAAATGATAAAATTGAAAACTTTAAAACCGTTGACACTTTTAGAATGTAGCCCTAAATGCCAAAATGTCATCGTATTCATCTGAAACTTTCACAGGTGACTTTTATAGTATCTTTCTTAATAATTTGATCTCTATGACCCAGCATGTGTTAGCCAAAACCAATCTACAACTCTAACCTTCAAAGTGTAATTTATTGATAGCCTTGTTAATTAATGTTGCTGCTCTAGCATGTAGGCCTACATGTAATGTGCATTACAGCATTCCCAGTACAGGAAATTGAACGACTATGAAAGTCTCTCTAGATTATAATCTTCTCTGAACCAGTCCCCCCAGGGACCGAAGATTCAGCCACAAATTGCTATCAACCACCAAGTATACAGTAAGTTAGAATACAGTGCTACCAGAGGGGGATTGAACTAACCCAAGCTGCCTGGGTAAAAACAACACATTTTTGTTGTTTTTTACTCTCCCAGAATATTATGATGGAGGAAGGAATGAAAATGCTGGCTGCTGGATTTGTCTACAAAGCAAGCTCGGTTCATACTTCCTGCGAATGCTTTCAGTGAAGCGAATTGGATGTATGTTTATAATGTGAATGTTTGGAAGGAGTAGAGCACAGGGCAACTGTTGCCAATTGTTCAGTGCAAATTTGTGTCATCAAAACTCCTTTTCATAATTTTTACTCGCAGACATTGTACTTGTTTTTACACTCACATCAGGTATACATCTTTCTTTCTTAAAAAATAGTAAGAGAAATGAGAAAAGGGAAATGCAAATGGAAACTACAATTTTAATTTAGCAAGAAGTGCTGCCCTAGAAAATAAAACACATCCCCTCATGCCCCCAACAATTTTTCCCTAGTTTTGATGTCACAATGAAATTTTCTGCCTTTGAACAGCTTTTGGGCCTAGATCATTGTGTACAGTCTGATGGGAGACGATACAATATACAACATCAGACCATAGAGATCTGACCTTGTTAAACAATAACAAATCCACACTAGACACTATAATCAATGCCCAACATTCATCAATACTAATAAAAACATCAGAGTCCAATTAACGTTAATACACCTGACTATCCCTTGAATGGTCCCATGCTGATCAGTGATAACATCTCTCTAGTAGTTAATATTATTCTATCCTGGGGTACTGGTTTTAAACCATTAAGTCATTACAGGTACAGCTGATTAAGTACACGCGCCTGCAGTCATTGGTACATGTACATGTACATGGCCGTACATACATGTAATTTATCATGTTTATTGGTTGTGTTCATGTGAACATTTTTTTTAAGATACATGTATCATAAAATCCCACTTTTTATAAGGCACGTACGTGTTGCAAAATAAACTGTACTCAAACAGAAATTGAACCTGTCTGATCATCAGGGCCCAATTTTATAGAGCTGCTTAGCACAAGTATTTGCTTAGCATGAAATTTCTTCCTTTATAAAAACAGGATAAACGACCAAATTTCCTTGTGATTTTCAGAATAAGCAAACAACAGCTGAATACCATTAACAAGAAATATGCAACAAATGGAAACTTGGTTGTCAATCCTGTTTTTATCAAGGAAGACATTTCATGCTTAGCAAATTTTTTTGCTAAGCAGCTCTATGAAATTGGGCCCAGGTTGTATCCCCTCCCATGTACTTGTTTGTGATTGGTTACCTATTTATTTTTGCTAATGAGCAGAAATCTGTTTAGAAGCACAATTGCCAATACAAAATTGGGCCCAGGGCCAAGGTTAAAAAATACAAGTCATAAGTCACACCACAAATCACAAACACACGCATTAGCATGAATACATATCAAATGTTCCATGAAACCCAAAGAGTACATTGAATCAAAGCAGCAATAACAAGACTTGTGACCTGACATTTACAACTGTTTGGAACTCTCTTCATCAGCTTTGAAGAATACTAGACCAGGTAATCTTTGTATACAAAAGATTGTACATTCCAGGGCATTGCTGGCAGGCAAGAGTACACTGGTCAGACAGACAATTTTTACATTTTGAATAATTATTTCCACAAAAAACGAATCTCATAAAAGTAAACAGCTGAAATGTGCACAGTTTTCATCATTGCAAAAGTTTTAAAATAAATAAATAAATAATAACACATCAAATTGTGGGTGGGTTTGCTTGGGAATCTAATTTGGCAAACTTGCAATGTTTATAGCTACTACCCTAGGTCCAAGTTTTATTTGTTTATATTATCATCTATACTCAACATTTGTTGATTTCACCTAAGTCTTGCTACCTTAAGATTAATCTTAAGATTTAGGATGAGTTTAGTTCCATATTTGAAGATGTTAGGGCGAATTGAACCCATCCTACATGTAAGTTCGGATGAGTTAATCGTCCTAACTCAAGATAGGATTAATCCTAGCGGGTCATGAATGGGCTCCTGGTATTGTTGGATTCCTGAATCTGATCCTGATGCGACACTGCTTCAACTCATTTTTCTTGAACTCAATGTCCTTGCAAAGCTTTTGATTGACTGTCTGTGTTATTGCAAACAAACTCCTAAGTTGTCACCATTTTGTCACAATTTTGGCACTACAGTGGCAATTTGGCAATGAGCAGACATTCATGAAGTAAAATGACAATGTGGAAATCTTCAACGTACCTCTTTTTCTGAGAGCTTCACATGGTTGGGATACACAAACTGTTAAAGAATGAGAGAAATAAGAGTAGTTATGAGAATTGAAAAGGATTAAAAGGACTGCACATTTTCACTGATTGTCTCTTATTTTGTTAAAGTTAATCAGCCATGCTGACATGGGTGAAGTTAACACACACACAAAATCAATAGAACACATTGTACTTTTTTGTTGTAGTGCAAAAATACAAAACAACTGTACACTTACCCAGTACTGGATTTCACAAAGAGTTTTAAGACTAGTCTTATTCTTATCTGGCGATATGATGAGTTACTCGTCTTAACTTACGACAAGCCTTAAGTTTGTAATATCTCCTAGGACTAGTCCTAACTCTTTGTGAAATTGACCCCAGTACTTACAGGCATTCAAGAAAACTAATAACCAACTAATAAGTACTTTGTATTTCATAGCAACTGTGCACTTAATACAGTTTTTTTTTATTAGAACTGCATTCTTAGCTGCCCTGATCGTAGCTCATGAATAAAAACCTACTACACTGTGTAATGTAGTTCAAATTTGGCACAGGTGCAAGGCGATCCCAGATGTTGGTGTAGCCATGGTCTAGTTCCGCAATGCCTGGAATGTGATAGGATTTGTCCCACCACCAAATCTGCAATGTTTCAATTGTCACAAACCTTGGTACCTAACGTTCTCTCACAAAATCTACGCTGCACAGTGATGACGCAGTAGTAAGGGCACCCGTCCATATCAGAAAGTCCTCTTAAGCCGCGTTCGCATTGGACTTAAAATGGTTAAAACTTACTGCCGCAAATGGTTACATTATCGATACTGTCCAAGTGCAAACAGCCGGTACCTTGCCTGGCTGGTAAGTTACCGCTACGGCGCTGTAAACTTAACATGTCGATCTGAGCTGCTGTAACATAACAATGTTAACAAGGACAAGAAGCCCAATGTGACAAATACTGTCACATGACTTCTAAAAGGTCTGCTGATAAACCAACCACCGCGTGCAATACAAGCTGCTCTGAAAATTCAGGTTAAAAGCATAGAGCGTTTTCACTGCGTACGCAGTGCTCTGAGCCTAAGCCCAATCCGAGGTTTCAGAAAGGCCCCTGGTAAGTTACCGGACACAAACTAATCCAAGTGCAAACAGAACTTACGGGGCTAGTACATTACTTTTATACCCAACCCAAAAGTCCAATGCGAGCATGGCATAGCTGTAGAAGATTCGATGCTTATGGCATAATTTACAAAGTACATTCACAAGGATAAATGAGAAACAAATCAATTGTCATCGTAATATAGAGTTTAAAATAACAAATTTGTCTAATTTGTGGCATAGGCCCTTACAAGGATTTTGTTTTTAAGGCAAAATCCGAAATTGCAACTCAGCAAAATAGCAATTGGTAGCCCCACTTGTGTGGCCAAGGCTAGCTCAATCCTAGCCCAGGAATCCTTTTACTCACATGTTCCTTGTAGTCTGAATTTTCTTTCCAAAGATGTTTTCTATTTTAATTGTTAACTTTGTACATACGCATTATTTCATAAAGTCTATGAATATTTTTAATTTGTGTATCATCCTTTCCTGCAATTGGCGGCTCGTCTGCTGTTGGTTTGGTCAATAAATATTTAATATAATATATAATATAAACTCCAAGATGGCTTTATTTAAAATGGTTAAATTTTCTCCCTTGGTGTTAATGAAAAGAAAATTACAAATGATGTTTCCCATTCCCATGTCGTGCACTAACTTCCGTGTAAACACTTTCTTGCATTGATCACTGGCGGTCTACTATTTGCAGCCTAATCGCCGTCAACTAGCGTCAACCAACCACCTAGCAGTGGATTAGTCAGCAAGCAATTTACACGAAGCGCAGAACATAGTATACTATAGATGCAGAACTGAGCATTGACGTCTTGTACCAAGACTATTCCATATATTGGAAAGTGCCTCTGTTGTCCTTAATGTTCAAGCCCTGTGAAAAAGCAAGACGGCAGCCGACGGCTTTGCTGCTTATAGGCCTAAATATTTTTTTACAAAAAAAACCCTCAAATTTTGTAACTGAATTTAGTCAATATAAAAATTCTATTTCAGTATTTGAGCTGTAATACTTGAAAGTTTTATGCATCCTGGATTTAAAATGTATGTTGGAGAAGTTGAAGGTGAGGTATAGGCACCTAACGGTTAACCAGTTGCCGTCGACCATCAGCAAGATATGCCAATCGCGGCACACTGTACTCACAGCCATTTGCAGTTGGGCTCACGCTATCAATTGGTACATGATGATCACATCACCAGTGAAGACTTCGACATATTTTTAGAAATAATTTCTTCCTTGGATATTATTTGGATTGTCAGCTGTGAACTCATTGAAAATGTAGTCAGGGTAGTAAGTGGTAAGGTACGTAAGGGACACTAACTATTATTAAAAGAATATATGAACGGAATTTCAACTTCTCAAAGAAAGTTTCAGTCAAATTTGTGTTCGAATTGTAAAGAAGCTTTATACCCAGAATGTCAGTGTGGCACTGACTGATGTCCCCCAGGGCTATAGCTGAATCCTAAGCTAGCCTTGGCCACATCACACACAATTCGGGCTAACTCCTACTATTTATAATTTAGTTAGGGTTACTCCCTTACTACTATTACTAAGCAATTGGATGATTTTCTACAGTCAGCGATGGTCAGACTGAGTCAGTGCTTCAATGTTGGTGCGTCTAACTCTAATTATGAGATTAAGTGTAAGTTCATTCACGATTCACCATTCCATCATTGGAATTAACCATTCCAAACAAAGGCTAAATAAATCGTAAAACAACTTTGTTCCAGACTCTAAACTCAGTCAAGTCTTTTGTTTACCTCCAAAGCCTGTCCCAACTCCAAGTCGAAAGTGACAACACAGACACAATGCAGCCAGTTTGACAGTCTATCCCATGGCAGGATCGCCTTCGAACGAAAAGGTTCCTGTTTGATAACAGAACCATCCATACTGCTCAATGAAGAACGAAGGCGATTTTCTCCATCTTCACTTGTCGCCATTGTTAAACTTAGCCTGCTGTTCACAAAGCTGTCAGAGTTCAGCCATCCGCCATCAGTGTTCGTTCATTACACAAAATACTTCTTCGCAAAAATAAAGTACTTTTGTCAGCACCAGTCTGATTTGTCAGTTTAGGTTATGGTTGTTTGTGTCTGCAGCCCAGACTCCACTACAGTGCAAAAGAGAGCGAGGGTCATGTGTGTGTAATACGCATGCGTAACAGGTGTTATCACCGCTTGGGCTAGCTATGGGCTAGCTTATGAGGACCAAAAGTGGTCAACCAAATCATCAATTTTTTGATAGAAGAAAAGGAGAATTTACTTTCAAGTAAAACCATTTTTCAAATCTCCATTTTCTGCTAGCAGAAATTTGGAATTTACTTTTTGCAAGTGCGGTCGAAAAGTAGACAACCCAAATTTCAAATTTTTTGTAGCAGAAATTTTGATTTTACATTTTGGACCAAACCAAATTTCGACTAGTCCGTCAAGAAGCGAGAAATACTGAATCTGAAAAGGCCTAAAATCATTAATTTATTTTTTATTCCGTATTCAAAAATGGTCATTATACGAGCTGGCGCTAAAGACCTCCCCGTTTTGGACGGTTCCTTGCCAGAGTAGACGCATCATTGGTAGCTGGAAATAATATCTTGCAGTCACCGCTTAGAGTCAGCTTTGTCAAATTTAGCTTTGATCTTTGCCGACTCAGCGACCTTTAAATGTCACGTCCTGACATTTAGAGAAACCACATCCCTGAAGTAAAATTCAAAAAGTAAAATCCAAAATTCTACTGGCAGAAATGATGAAGTAATGGTTTGGTCCAAAAAGTAAAATTCAAAATTCCGCTAGTACATATTTGGAAATTTGGGTTGTCTACTTTTCGACCGCCAGTAACCTCCATGCAGTAACTGGCAAAAAGTAAATTCAAAATTTCTGCTAGCAGAAAATGAAGATTTACAATAAATGGTTTTTCTTTAAAGTATTTAAATTCTCATTTTCTAATATTAAAAAATTGTGAAAATTGCGTTGTCCACTTTCGGTCCTCCATATACTAGCCAGCAAGCTAGCAGCTAACTACACTCCTTATCTGTGGAGGGGTGGGGTTTGGGTCATGGTTGGGGGAGCGAGGGCGGGTTTGGGGGTAGGGGTGCGTAGGTGGATGGGTGGTTGGGAAACATCTTCACTAAGGGAATCAATGTGTGGTGAAGAGGTTTTCAACTTGTGGTTTAAACCCAACGAGGCCTGGTTCTTGATAATTTTACCGAGACGAAGTCGAGGTAAATTATCAAGAACCAGACCTCGGCGGATTTAAACCACTAGTTGAAAACCGATTCAACACTTTGATTCCCATTCATAAATCCCATTTCAAGCAAAAAACATCAACACTTTTTGGTAAAAAGTAAAATAAATGCAAACATTATAACTGTTCAATGATTTCTTTCAACACAACACCCCTCCAGCTATGAAATGATAAGGCCCTCAGCCCGATCGGGTAAACAACTCCTTATAAGGGAATGCTGTGCGCGTCGCGAGATGAGAATGAACAATATTGCAGGGAAAATACAGAAACCAAGTGTTTTTGGACGAATTTTGCTGAAATTGAAAGGAAAACAGAACATTTCCCTTATATCTGCTGCACTAAGTGGGCTCTTCAAGGTTTTGTCAGTCAGTGGTATACTAAAATATGGGTTCTTTCGAATTGAAGGGGGATTCTCAGTCAGTCAAGCTACATTGCTTAGCAATGACATGGACTATAATCTTTCACACAAGAAAAAAACAAACCTCCTGGCAAAATAAATTACACACAGACATTGAAAGTGGGGCTGAACATCTTTTATTAAGTATTTAACTTTAGTTTTTTTTTTTTATATGTTAATAATAAAGCACTTAAAATGAAATTTCTCGTCGGCATTTTAAAAAAAAAATTGACAAATGAAAGGGGCTGAGTGTTAAGTTTGAGACACAGACGTCTGTCATGACGGGTTACTGTTATTGAATCACGAAATTCGCCTACATGCACTAATCTAGAATTAAAATTGAGTTTACAAAATTCTAGTAAATAATTAACAAACAAAACAGAATGCTTCATCAAAATCCTCAATATATTAACAAATATTAATAATTATCTAGTCGATATGCTACTTAAAATAGACCTACACGGTATTGGAGTCATACAAGCAACTGGCATGAATTGCAGCCACACATGAAAAAGGTTCTATTACAAGTGTAATTTGGTTGTTTTTCCCGCTGCCGTTTGTTCACAAGATTGGGTCTGATTTTGTAGATATGCTGTAAACAATGCTTTGTCTTAGCAAATAACATCAGGGCACCAGGGGACGAGCAATTTTTACTTACGGGCATTTTGGCTGGTGACTTGTTCTTTCTACTTACTAACTCATAACATTGCTAAGCTAGTTTTGAACTTGGCTGCCCTAAGAAATGAGGAGCTGCTTTTTGTGTGGACCTTTGGTTTTAACACACTTTCACATCAGACAATAATGTCACTGGAAAGCAACTTTGGATGACCTAAGTTAAAGCTTGGATATTGGTAACTCTAGGAAACTCCCAGTGGTATTACGTTAGGTGTCAACAGTTACCTCTGCTTGGATGAGGGTTAAGCGAAATAATCACGGGGAGAGCATTCTGAGTGTAAAATGAACATGAAAGTATTGGTTTCTCAGAAAAGCAAACTTAATAAATATATCAGCCAAGAGCCCCAGGGAGAGAAGACTATTTATTCCAGGGCCAAACCCACAATCAGGTAGGGACTGAAAACCCAGTCCACACAGTGCCACCAGCCGGATCCAACAGTGGTCCTACAGGTGGATTGTTAGGAAAGATACCACAACGCCAACCGGACCCCAGTCTTTTCCTGGGGTTTTATTCCCTGGGAATTAGCTCTGCAGTGTGAAATGAGCTTACTATTATAATAGGGTGATATAAAGCAGCCATACATACAAAAACAAACTACAGTCCAATAAAACACTTTTAATTTACTTTGGGCTTTTATGAACCACTACGGGTGTTTCTTGTACACATGGAAAACTAATCTTTACAAAGTTTTATAAAAACCACAGCATATTAACCCCCTGCACCATATAAATATAAAAAAGACACACAAACATTGCCAAATCTTACAAGTTGTTAAAAAAACTGAAAAGAAGTTTGTACAAAAGGTGTGTGGGATGATGCAATGGAAGCAAACTCCATGATTGGTTCAGCTAAGATTACCATGGTAACAAAACAAACTTGGTAATTGTTCAAAAGGGTATTGAAATGCATAACAATGTCTCACATAAAAGTCCCTGAAACTGGCAAAAAAGACCAGAAATTAATCAAACATGATTATGAAGCCTAGTGGTAAAAGGGAAGGAACAACATTGGTAGTTTGACAAATAATGTCAACTCTTGGATGAATTTTATTCATGATTTATTATGAGCTAAAATAATAAAGTAACTCTGCGATCAAATGTTGTGGCTTCACAAATACAAATTTTGTAAAGGGCAATACAAAAATCAGCTCCGAGCTAAACAAAGAGTTTATAAAATACAAATTTCATTCAAAATAAGTCTTCATCTTCATCCATGAACTGTGGTTTCTTCTGATCAGGTCAGACCTGCTTAATAAGGGCCAGAGCTTAAATATGTTTTACTTGATCTACAATACACAATAATGTTTTAACACACTTGAATAAATGAATCACAATTTGCTAAATAGCACCAGATCAGTTTCCCTAATGAAAGCATAATAGATTCTAGAGCACCTTGTTAAAAAAAAAAAAAAAATTGATTACACATGTTGACTGATTTTGTTTAAACTTAAATGGTTAAATTATATTTTACAAAGGTTACTATGGGATGAAATCACACTGTCTTACAAGAGTAATAAAGTGACACATGAAGAAGGTTAAGATGAAATGAGAAGCATCTATAAGGAATCCTACAGACAGTGTTTATTTGGTTTTGTCTCAAGGCACCAAACGCTTTGACTGGTTAAATCTCGATAGTTGCAATCTGTACCGGCAAGTTTGGTTCTGGACCTGGGCCGCGCATAGTCTTGGTACGCAGCAAAGTGGCTCACCAACTAATCATGTATTGATACAACTACTGCATGCCACAAAAGGTATTTTTTTTTAAACCACATAGTGGTGCATTAAAAACAATCACGTATCATTGTTTGTAAAGATGGCTGGCTTTCAACTGTGTTGTCATTAGCCATGTGATGACCAAAGTCACATCACTCTTAGTGGGTACAATTAAAAAAATGAACAAAATGTAGCCACTAAGCATCACCGGTACGCTGGGCGCACAAGGATTTCACCATGATGACAGTTGGTATAAAATGTAACCAAACCAAGCAACCACGCCCAGTGTACTTGGTCAAGTGTGGCTTCTTCAACATCAACAGAAAATCACTATGAAGCCACTATGCTTGTCAACGCATACTGTGCGCTGCTTGCTTGGTTTGTTCACATTAAATACACACTATGAAATACTCAATTCCAGTTGTCCATTGAGTCAATTAAGGACTACCTACATGTATCCACAAAAGAGGCAACACAACGAAATAGTTCCAAGTCTACTGCCTCTCTATCTGACATTTACCTTCTCTAAAACACAGTTTACAGTTAGTTGCTTTGTTTATTTATTTGTTTTGATCTTTGGATGTGATTGACCCATTCCAACAATTTAAAGCTAACAACAAAATGAGATCCTGTGAATGTAGTAAGTATGTGAAGTCATCCCACACATGTGTGAATCAGTATTAAACACAACTGGTTTTTTAAATGCTTTATAAACTGCTCATGCATGAAAAGTTCGATACCATCAAATACGGTTCTATCGGACACTTTCTGTGTTAAAAATCCCTCAAATTACATACAAAATAGTACTACACAATAACTCTATAAAAATACAGAGGAAATATCAACTATAAATACTGCCAGTTAAGTTTTCAGCCTTACAGCTTTCTTTCTTGTTTCACTTTTCCCAGGAAAATTCTCTCAAGATTTTGTTGATGACAAAAGGTTTTTCTCTCCACATATCATTAATAATAAATCAAAACTACAACTGGTTATATAAATACCACAAACACAGATTCAGTACAAAAAGTAGAAAACTAGATCACTTACAAACCACTAGTGTTATAATTTGTTTTAATTAATAATTTTGCCGGATATTTCTTTAAAATGATTGAATTCAAAGAACACAACAATAGAAATGCTTTTTTTTTAAAGGCAGTGTTTTTTGTTTTTGTTTTCTTTTTGAAAGTGTGAGCTTTGCTGACAAACTATAACAGCAGCCATTTTTAGCTCTGCAGCACATTCACTTTTAAAATTGTTACTATTTTTACATAGATGCTGCTTATTTTACTTGATGGTGATGCTCTCTTCAGAAACAATCATGGTGAAGCTGAGGAAACTATCAACATGGATGATCAATAAGCTATACTATGACTCAAGAGTCAACATGGATGATCAATAAGCTATACTATGACTCAAGAGTCAACATGGATGATCAATAAGCTATACTATGACTCAAGAGTCAACATGGATGATCAATAAGCTATACTATGACTCAAGAGTCAACATGGATGATCAATAAGCTATACTATGACTCAAGAGTCAACATGGATGATCAATAAGCTATACTATGACTCAAGAGTCAACATGGATGGTCAATAAGCTATACTATGACTCAAGAGTCAACATGGATGATCAATAAGCTATACTATGACTCAAGAGTCAACATGGATGATCAATAAGCTATACTATGACTCAAGAGTCAACATGAATGATCAATAAGCTATACTATGACTCAAGAGTCAACATGGATGATCAATAAGCTATACTATGACTCAAGAGTCAACATGGATGATCAATAAGCTATACTATGACTCAAGAGTCAACATGAATGATCAATAAGCTATACTATGACTCAAGAGTCAACATGGATGATCAATAAGCTATACTATGACCCAAGAGTCAACATGGATGATCAATAAGCTATACTATGACTCAAGAGTCAACATGGATGATCAATAAGCTATACTATGACTCAAGAGTCAACATGAATGATCAATAAGCTATACTATGACTCAAGAGTCAACATGGATGATCAATAAGCTATACTATGACTCAAGGGTCAACATGGATGATCAATAAGCTATACTATGACTCAAGAGTCAACATGGATGGTCAATAAGCTATACTATGACTCAAGAGTCAACATGGATGGTCAATAAGCTATACTATGACTCAAGAGTCAACATGGATGATCAATAAGCTATACTATGACTCAAGAGTCAACATGAATGATCAATAAGCGATGCTATGACTCAAGAGTCAACATGGATGATCAATAAGCTATACTATGACTCAAGAGTCAACATGGATGATCAATAAGCTATACTATGACTCAAGAGTCAACATGGATGATCAATAAGCTATACTATGACTCAAGAGTCAACATGGATGGTCAATAAGCTATACTATGACTCAAGAGTCAACATGGATGGTCAATAAGCTATACTATGACTCAAGAGTCAACATGGATGATCAATAAGCTATGCTATGACTCAAGAGTCAACATGGATGGTCAATAAGCTATGCTATGACTCAAGAGTCAACATGGATGATCAATAAGCTATACTATGACTCAAGAGTCAACATGAATGATCAATAAGCTATACTATGACTCAAGAGTCAACATGAATGATCAATAAGCTATACTATGACTCAAGAGTCAACATGAATGATCAATAAGCTATGCTATGACTCAAGAGTCAACATGGATGGTCAATAAGCTATGCTATGACTCAAGAGTGACTGTAATGAACAACAGCTCAACATGAGTGATGAAGCCTTGGAACCAATGAACAAACATGCAACTTCAGGGAAAAGGCCAACAACACAGACCAGTTTTCCATGGCAGATAAATTTTTGAGATCACGTGGGACTACATGACAGAACAATAAAACAATGGCTTCACTGAACAGGTTTTGTATTCACAAGTCATCCACTGTAAAACAAGGGTTTGACTTAGCCAGAAATTGCTCACTGACAAATAGCAGTGTGCAAAGTTTGATGGTTGATAATAAAAGAACAAATGAGGTTGTGGTTAGAATGATCGAAAACCCTATCTTGAGGTTATTGTGAGGACGCCACGCCCATTCTAAGCGCTAACTTAGTTTCCCTGGCAGGTTCGGTAATACTCAGCTTTAGTCTGAATATTAGCCAAAAGATCCATCATTCTCATATTCAGCAAGTTGATCTCATCTGATAGGTCTGTCATTGTTGCCTCGTTCTGATTAAAAACACCTTGCATCCCTGAAAATAAACAAAGACAGTGATTTAAACGGTTAAGAACCAAATAGATAGTTTGGTGACAACTTGGCACACTTTCATGGATCTGCTTACCATAAGCAAAGAATCTAAGCGTTCGGAAGCAGGGAATTCTGCACTTACATCATGCGTTTTTCAGGGGTGAGCAGGCAATTTTTGGTTGTGCGCATGCGTACTCCACACTACAAGGCATTTTTCACAGCTAGCACAGCAGTTTGGCGCTTGCACAGTAGGCAGAGTTTGGTTAAATTACATGTAGTAAGCACACAATTCAGTGGTAAGCAGAGCCATGATATTGGACCCGAGTGATACAAATTACTTCACAAACATACTTCCGGAGTTTATCAAAACTAAAAAGAGACCAAAGATAGGTTGCTCATTTGGCGATACTATGCGCCACCCATTAATAGGTTGCATTTTCATCATTTTGTCATTGTTTGACCTCTTTGAGGGCGACATGATGACATTAATGCCAAAGGCTTATAGCATGACTAGCCATACACAGACTCTATATATTCCGCAAGAGTCGCGCAATGCTAAGAGGTTAAAGGAAGGTTGGAAACCATTACAAGGTAACTGTAAAATTAATCAAAATTATTCCACACGTAGCTCTGTATACATGTCATTAAATTAACAAGCATTTTGGGACACCTTTCAGGTGTAAAAAGTGCTACATAAGAACCTGAGACCTACTTTTAAGATTGTTGAGTTGCTCAGTAACCTTCTGCTGGAAGGCAACGGCTTCATCCTTGAGACCTTCTGCTTTGGTTCGAGCGTTACTCGCTTCCATCGCTTTACTCATGGCTTGGTCAAAGGTCTGGTTAAACTTGACATCTAGCTCAGCCACAGCCTGCAATCATCAGTCACAACAACATTTAGTTCTGTTTTGTTTTCATACATTTGTGTGTACTCATGGCTCACTCCATGAACAATTCTCAACAGTGATCAAAATCTCAACAGTGAACAAAACTTGAGTATTTATTTTTGAACTTTAATGATTTTTATAAGCATGAGAGTTGCAATGTAAAACGAAAAAAATAAAAATAAATTCAATTGAATACAACACACTGGAGGAAAAAACATAATGACTTTAACATAAGGACTTTTTAAAAAAAACATCTCACACAAAATCATCTTGTTTCCTCTGTGATTTCACAAAGCACAAAAATAATGCACAACAATAACAAATCTTGGCCCATTAGACCAGTGCCCATCTTTTTATCCTACAGATCTATTCTTGGCCCATTAGACCAGTGCCCATCTTTTTATCCTACAGATCTACGATCTTGGCCCATTAGACCAGTGCCCATCTTTTTATCCTACAGATCTACGATCTTGGCCCATTAGACCAGTGCCCATCTTTTTATCCTACAGATCTACGATCTTGGCCCATTAGACCAGTGCCAATCTTTTTATCCTACAGATCTACGATCTTGGCCCATTAGACCAGTGCCCATCTTTTTATCCTACAGATCTACGATCTTGGCCCATTAGACCAGTGCCCATCTTTTTATCCTACAGATCTACGATCTTGGCCCATTAGACCAGTGCCCATCTTTTTATCCTACAGATCTACGATCTTGGCCCATTAGACCAGTGCCCATCTTTTTATCCTACAGATCTACGATCTTGGCCCATTAGACCAGTGCCAATCTTTTTATCCTACAGATCTACGATCTTGGCCCATTAGACCAGTGCCCATCTTTTTATCCTACAGATCTACGATTTGCTCAGCTGTAAGAAACATCATGATGCCTTATATTATCGTTTGGTGCTTGGCTTCAAACTCACCTCCAAGGCCTTGTCAGCATCGGCATCAGCCATATTAGCAAAGTCCATTGCTTCTCGGATGTTTTCCTCATTATCAGTGAACTTGCCCTGGACCCTAACAAGTTGAGCCTCCATCTGATCCAGCTTAACCTCAATCTGACCAGTCTTGTCAATAGCTGCCTCCGCTTCAGACTCAATCTGTCAAAGAACAAAAACAACAATAAGTCATAGGAGACAAATTGAACATACAAATTATGCAAGCGAGCAAACACCTCAATGCCAATAACTCAAACTACACTGTATTCTTATAACAATCTTAATACTAAGTGGTGTTTGAAGCTTTGCCTGGTGTGAAAAATAAGAAGTAAACAAAAAATAGTGAACTTGCAGGTACAACCATGTATTACATTTCTTTAGAGTGAGGTTTGGTTCTGTAAAGAGCCAGTGTGGGCTTGACGTTTTGAAGAGTACACTCTTCAGGAGAAGATACTGAGAGTATTTCTGTTTGTCGGATAAGAAATAAGAAAGAGTACCAATTCCTGATCATGACATACCTGAACAAGGTTATCATTAGCGTCATTAATATTGCCAGTAGCTTCATCAATGGCCTCCATAGCGGTTTGCTGAGCTACCTCTGCCTCATCCAATGCAGCTACAACAGTTTCCGCTGAAGCTAGAACCTCATCAGCAAACTCTCTTGCCTTGTCAGCTCTATCCTTGAGGGCTAGGACATTCTTCAAGTCATCGGTGGTGTCTTCTAGGATCTTATCAATGTTCTCTAGAGTGGCTACAGTGTCCTCAATCTGCTTGGCCAGATCTTAAAATGGTTAAAAGAATAACAAAGACGATTTGGATTTTTTTTAAGGTGAAAGGGGTATTACAATATAGGATTTGAGACATTGCATGGTGAGGTATCAATGTATATTTGGTTTGCGGTAACACAATATTAACCTTTTTATTTGTTAATAGTTCAAACTCAATGATTAAAAATCTATTTGTGTATGCTACATTTTTACGACAACATGACAAAGGTCTTGAATCGAGGACTTAACAATAATTCTTGGGAAAAAAGGGATACTAGACGGCATGATTGCCAGTAACTTCTGTCCCTCCAAGTAAAATGTAGGTCAAACAAAGCATAGCACAGTAGGTGCATGGCTACGCACACTACAAAATAAAATCTCAGGGAGGATATTCATGTTGGATGTCTGGCTGCCAACAAACAAATGAGGGCGCTCTCACGGTGCTCCCCGTGTAATTAACTGTCCATCATAGGCCAGCGCGAAAAAAACTTTGCAAATACAGACATCGTCCGTGGTTTTTTTTCCATATTATTTCCATATTATTGATAGTACACATGTATTTACCTCTGATTTCTTCTGGTGTGAGTGAGATGCGAGTTTCTAGCGCCATCTGAGCGACCTGTTGGATCTCAGCTGGAGTAACCTTCTTCTTCTCAATGAAGTCAGTAATAGCTTGGAGCAGACCGGTAAGATTAGTCTGTGCTCCTTCAGCCTCATCCCGAGCCATAAGTGCAGCATCGTATGCCATCTTAGCCAGGTCTAAGGCATCCATGGTCTGTGCATGCACACCTTCCATCTATCAATGCAACGGTAGTCACATACAAGGTTAGTCACAAAAATAACTCCATCTACTTTGCTATTGTGGATATCTTTATTGTCAAACAATAGAATTGTGCACGCCAATTGCACAACTCTCAGCCAATGAGACGTCTTCTTAATACAAAAATGATTGGGTTTACATACACTTGAAAAAAAAACCCACAATTTTACTTAAAACTACAAGCAAAATCTACTTACGTCAGTGAGCATGCCGTCTGCCTGTTCTTTCTTCTGCATGAATCTATCATTAGCCTGAGATGCTCGGTTCAAAGCTTCGTCTGATACCGAGATAGATCCTGAACAGCCGAGACCTCCGCAGTATCCACACCCAGCACCACCACAACCTGCATTACAGGTCTCACCACTACCTCCACAGACCTTAAATCGGTTCATATCATCAAAACAATCATTCATACAACAAATTCATGCAGAAAAGGCATTTTATTTTGGGGGAATTTTAATTTTGATACATGATAAATACTTGTTTGGATTGGCCAAGACCCGAGTTTTTACACACTTGAAAATGTCCCTACTACCAGTTTTAAATTTTCATAAGAGATCAGTTAAAATGACAAGGCCGGACAGCCAGTTCAAGGTGAGGGCTACACCAAACTGATTCAGGCTATCGACCCAGATCAACTGCCACCAGGGGCATGTTCCCACCTACTCCTGGGCATGGCCTGAAACAGGGTTACCCACTTCACAGTTCATAAGCATAGCTATCATCCACTAGGAGCCTTGCTGGTAAAGCAGAATGCACTACCTTCCCAACTGTTTATGAATCGATAATGGTAAACCTATTTACCTGCTGGTTTAATTCTCCCAATCTTGCCTCCAGCCCAGTTAGTTGATTATCAACCTGTTGTAGTTCATCTTGATATTGTTGTTGTTTCTGAGCGAGGTCTCGTTCACGCTGTCTGATGATGCTTTCTACCTCTGCCCTGATTCCTTCAGACTGATCCACCAATCCCACGGCTCCATCCACCTTATCCTGTGCAGCCTGAGACTTGATACGACTCTCATGAATACTTTTGTTTGCACCTAAAGAAATGTAGAACAGAGAAAGTCAAAAGTCAATCTTGGAACTTTCTTGAAAATTTCCCGCCTTCAGGCATCCCCAAGCTATTATCTGCATCATCAGTTTTTAAGCAGGAAGCAGCATTAGAGTCCAGCTTTCTCCAGAAGATGATCAAAGCATACTGATCAAAACATCGAGTTGAAACCAATGGTTCTTTTCAGAACTACCCCAACTCAGTCTGAAATACCTTTGATTTGTAGTAATAGAGCTCGGTTCACACTTCATGCGAATGAGAATGCAATATAAATGTTGACGACAAAAATCACAACGAATAATTTGCAACAGTTGAACTGTGTTTGAAACCTGCAAAACATTCGCTGCGAAAACAACCATGTTACATGTATGTCAAAAATTGCTTTGAATTAGCATTTGCAGGAAGTATGAACCAGGGGTACCGGTCAACTCGGTCCCAAGTCAACTCGGTCCCAAGTCAACTCGGTCCCAAGTCAACTCAGTCCCAAGACAGGGAGCTTGCACGGGCGGGAGGGAGGGCGGGGAGGAGGGACCGCAATGATTAACCAAAGATTTTTATTTGTATCTTGTAAAATGCGCTTTAGTCTTAGTTTATTATTATAATTATTATGATTTTTATTTAATTAGTAGATTTGGATATTATTTGTTATTCTTATAAGTTAACTTGAAAGTTTTCTTTATAATTTAACCAAACATAAAATTATTTTGTTTCTTTAGTTTTTAATAATTATTATGTAGTTCGTACTGATTTTATATTAATTAATTTTAAATGTAAGTTACTTGAAAAGAAATCAAAGATGATTTAATTATTAATGTTTGTCAATTAATTAATTGTTGAGAGCCATCATGATACAGAAAACAATACTCTGGTTGAAATAAAAGCAAAGAGACATTTGAAGACATTTTTGGGGGCCAACACAATCGGTAATTTTCATAAGTGAATATTGAACATACAAACAAATGGGTCGCTTTTGAAGGCATTGAATATTATATTCCGAGCATCAGTGCAGACTTATCCCGTTTCATGTACAAAGTCAAAAAAGACAAGTAGTTATTTTGATCAATTCAAAGAAAACATACAATTCAACCATGCGGACCGAGTTGACTTGGGACCGACTTGACTTGGGACTGAGTTGACTTGGGACCGACTTGACTTGGGACCGACTTGACTTGGGCCGAGTTGACTCATAAGCTGAACCAGGCTTAACTAAGTATTGTGCACCATGCACAGCCTTTCAGTCTTATCTGACACACTCTCAGCATTAAATCTTATCTGACACACTCTCAGCAATCCTGTCTGTGAATCTGTTAGCTGACTCACCTTCAATGTTGCCATCTGTATAATTGACTACCGCTGCCTTCAATCTCTCTGCTTCTTCTTCTAACGCCTGGGCTTCACGTTGGAGGCGCTTCAATTCCTCCGTTGCTTGGAAGTTCTCAACCTGGGTGTCCTGAAGGTCTTTGTCCACAGTGTCCAGTTTCTTGTCGTAGTCTTCCAAATCAGCACTAAAACACAAAAACAAACCACCGAAACAAAAACGTAGCAACTTTAAAAGACTATCAGAAAAGCATAAGAATATAGCACTAAATGTTCAGTTCTCATTTTAAGATTTATCTACAGGCCTATCATTAGGATAGTTTAAAGCACTAGATCCCCAAGTCACACAATCTTCACATCTTTACTTTGACCATAGTCTCCCATTATCCCACCCCAGAAAAAAATATCATAATAACATTATAATAATAGTAATAATAATAAAACTACAAAATATATACAAAATAAATAATACAAAATGCTTACCGTATTTGGGCGATATTGTCCAGCAGGGTGTTGAGATCGTCCATTGTTACGCTGGGTCCAGTCAGCAAATCTTGTACTTCGCTAAGTTTCATATTAATCCTTTTAAACTCCTCTTCATATAAGCTCGGTGGTAGGATAACTGTGATGTTGTTAGCACGTGCAATAAGTTCTTTCGTTTGCCCTACAAACAAAAAACACAGAAAAATTTGATGAAGATTTATTAAATATAACAAATGGTTTCTACTGACACTGCGATCAGCCCACACAACAATCATTTCATTTTAAATTCATTTAATCTGGTTGTGAAGCCACAACAATACCAGAAATGGGTGTAGGGTGGGAAAGGCTTAGGGGTAGGGTGGAGAGGGAGGAGGCAGATCAAGAGGTGACATACTTCTAAGGTCTTCAATGATAGCATCCCAATCATCAAAGCATTCCCCGCACGGTTCACAGTTAGGCACTTCCCCTGTTGTTCCGTAAGCGCAGGAATCACAGTTCCTTCCAGTCACACCAGGGCGGCAGTTACAGGTTCCGTCATTGTTGCACTGCATGGACTCAGATCCCTGGGGGTCACATTCACATCCTGGGTAGAGATATTCAAATTAGGCAAGGGTTAAAGGTCAAAGGTCCTGCGATAGTTGCAGAGGTTAAGTAACTTACACCCTACCTTATAGATAAAGTAAAAGCAAAATCAGGTTCATCTACTAGCATCTAATGAGCAAGAGCTACAAATTGTTTTTTCCCCTTCTGTTCAACCATTTTATCCCAAACTTGACAAAGACAGTAAGCAGAGTTATCAAACAGAACTATTGGTCTTACGTTCACATCCCTCCAGGGGATCTCCAAAGAAGAGGCTTTCACATTCACAGCAGGTACGGCCGCCAAATCCAGCTCTACATTCACACTGCCCAGTGAACTAGTCAACAAAATCAAGGAGTCAAAGGGAGAAGTTAAGAACACAAAACACATGTATTTCTTTTTAAGTGTAAAGGCAAAACAAAAAACACTGAAATTGGTGGCCCCGAATTGATGTTTTATTTATTTGTTGACAGAAATTTTCCTTTTAGTGATCTGTGGCAATACAAAATGTAAGAAGCAAGGACTGTTGTGATGATCATTAAAGTACGAGTAGGGTTATATTTGTGAACAAGTTCAGATATTGAAACAGACCTCATTGCATTGTGAGCGCAGAGATCCATAGACACAGCAGTCGCAAGCCTCACATCCAGCCCCACTGGCAAGCTTCCAATGATCAGGAGCACACTGGTCACAGGTACGGCCAAGAACATTGGGGTGGCACGGGCACTCCCCGCTCTCCCGATTGCAGATCCCACAGTTGTTGTTCAAGTCACAGACGCTTAGGTCAGTTCCAAGGATGTTACACTGGCAAGCTAAGCAAGAACAAAGTAATTAGGTTATAAAATGTATTGAATGGCACTATTGAATGTGGCCTACGTCACATGATGAGACTGCAAGACTTGCATCCACAAGGTTGTGGGTTTGAATCCTACCAAGCTAATTGCTAATTTCTCAATGACAACTCACATCTGCAATTCCTGAGGAGAGCGTCTCCATAGAAGTTAGGCGCACACTCATCACAGCTAAAGCCACCAGTGTCATAGAGACATAGTCTACACTCCCCGGTGGTAGCGTCACAGTTACCAGGTGTCAAGGGGTTAGTGTTACCGTTGCAATTACACAGGCTACATCTACCGCCGGGTACCGAGGGATAACCAAAGTAGTTATTGTCGCATTGATCACAACGAATACCTGCAAGAGATGTCAATAAAACAAAACAAAATTGAATGGTTAGGCGTCTTGGCAACGGATGAAAATATAAGTGTGTGGAAGTAGGCAGGCCTGAAACTCGATGGTGGCAACCACCTCCATGCCCCTGGTCAAACTTAGACTTCCTTATAGAGGTACCTTTTACAATGTCGAGCCCTTACAAGAATGACATATCAAGCCTAGGTTAGGGCTTGATAAGTCTCTATTAATGGAAATATTTTCCTCTCGCCTTTTGCGATCATGCAAAAATGAACTGCATGACATTCTCTGTATTATTTTTAATTGGTCATTGAAGATTTGTCATGTTCCTAAGGTATTTAAACATTCATTTGTCATTCCTGTGCCCAAGCGTACACCTGTTTGTTTAAATGATTACCGACCAGTTGCTTTGACATCAATTGTTGCAAAGTGTTTAGAGTCTCTGGTACGGCAATATATTTTAGCTAATATTCCTCCTGCTCTTGATCCTTATCAGTTTGCTTACAAGGAAAACAGATCAGTAGAGGATGCAGTGTCTCTCGCATTATTTAATGTAACTCGGTTTCTGGATCAAAAAATGCCTAATTATGCAAGACTTTTATTTATTGATTACAGCTCGGCCTTTAACACGATTTCGCCTTTTAAATTATATGACAAGTTGACTCTTCTAGGGTTAAATGTTAATCTTTGTAAATGGGTTTTAGACTTTCTATTGGGTCGTTCTCAGATTGTCAGAGTCGGAAACAATTACTCCAAACCCTTGGTTTTAAATACCGGGACACCACAGGGTTGCATTTTGTCTCCTTTGCTGTACTCGTTATTTACATACGACTGCGTCAGTACTTCAGCCAGAAATTTTATGGTTAAGTACGCTGATGACACGACTGTATGTGGATTAATTAAAAATGACGAGACATCGTACCGAAATGAAGTACACTGTACAATCTATTGTTAACTGGTGCACTGAGAACGATCTAGAATTAAATGTCAATAAAACACAGGAATTTGTTATTGATTTTCGCAAAAATCCTGCAGCTATTGCTCCCTTGGTCATTAATGGTTCTGAAGTGGAAATAGTGAAATGTTTTAAATTTCTAGGTGTATATTTATCATCTGATTTGAAATGGGGATGTAATGCAGATTCAATTGTTAAGAAAGGTCAGCAAAGATTATTTTTCTTGAGGCGGCTGAGAAGCTTCCATGTCAGTCAGCCACTTCTGTTGAAATTCTACCAAGCGGTGATTGAGAGTGTCTTGACACAGTCAATGATCGTTTGGTGGGGCAATGCAACAGCCGATGACCGGAAGCTTATCAGCCGGATCGTTCGCACCGCTAGTAAAATCATAGGTTGCCAACTTCCATCACTTGATGAACTCTATCTCTCTCGAGTTAAAAAACGAGCCCTCTCTATAGTAGATGACAAGTTTCACCCAGAACATTCCCTCTTTCAGCCCATGTGGTCTAAGAATCGTTTTGGTTCAATTAAATCTGGATCCAACCGTGCTTTGCAGAGTTTTTATCCCACAGCTGTTCGTGTTCTAAATGACAGGTTTTAATCATGAATGTCTATTTCTGATTTTAATTCTATCGTACTATTTTTTTTTCTCGTATTTCGCCTGTATATTGTAATACTTTTCAGAGTTGTTTATATTATATTTCCATGTATTTTTGTAAATGGTTAATTTTTAGTGTAATTTGTATATAACATAATATTTTTAGACACGCAAAACCAAAACGAATTTCACTGTACTAATATTTGTTTTTTTACAAGTGACAATAAAACAATATTCTATTAAACAGAGTGTCTATTGAACTTTTTAAATAGGGAACCGGCACTCTTAAACTGGGTACCACAGTGCTTTACAAGAAAAAGTACAATAAGCAAATAAATAAAGGCGCTGATAATGGGAAAGATAATTGGAACTTGGAACTTCCACCGACTCTGCAGAACGAATTTAATGAATGAGATGGCCCAAAAGGCAGGGGGCATGTGCATAAAATGCACGACCCCACCCAGAAGAATGCACGACCCCACCCAGCAGAATGCACGACCCCACCCAGCAGAATGCACGACCCCACCCAGCAGAATGCATGACCCCACCCAGCAGAATGCACGACCCCACCCAGCAGAATGCACGACCCCACCCAGCAGAATGCACGACCCCACCCAGCAGAATGCACGACCCCACCCAGCAGAATGCACGACCCCACCCAGCAGAATGCACCTTTGGAACTGCCAAGAGTGTACTGTCTGAACCAGAGCGAAGGCCAGGGCGTCTGGGATGGTAAACCTTCATGAGACTGGTGAGATATGTAGGAGCAGTGTTGTGAAGTCTGGGATGGTAAACCTTGATGAGACTGGTGAGATATGTAGGAGCAGTGTTGTGAAGTCTGGGATGGTAAACCTTGATGAGACTGGTGAGATATGTAGGAGCAGTGTTGTGAAGTCTGGGATGGTTAACCTTCATGAGACTGGTGAGATATGTAGGAGCAGTGTTGTGAAGTCCGGGATGGTAAACCTTGATGAGACTGGTGAGATATGTAGGAGCAGTGTTGTGAAGTCTGGGATGGTAAACCTTGATGAGACTGGTGAGATGTAGGAGCAGTGTTGTGAAGTCCGGGATGGTAAACCTTGATGAGACTGGTGAGATATGTAGGAGCAGTGTTGTGAAGTCTGGGATGGTAAACCTTGATGAGACTGGTGGGATATGTAGGAGCAGTGTTGTGAAGTCTGGGATGGTAAACCTTGATGAGACTGGTGAGATATGTAGGAGCAGTGTTGTATCCACCCAGCAGGTTGGATATGTTCGCATTACAAGTCTTTAATACTATTATGATTACATACCAGTATATCCTTCTTCACAGACACACACTACAATCTGAATGCTCTGATCAATGTATGTGCGCATTACAAGTCTCTATTATTATTATTACTACATACCAGTATATCCTTCTTCACAGATACACACTACAGTTTGAATGCTCTGATCAATGTAGCATGTATCAGCAAACTGATGACCACTTCCTTCACCTCCTGGACACATGCATGGCTGACAGGGAAGATTAGCTTCAATAGTTGGCTCACCGTAGAATCCATCCTGGCACCTACACGTTCAAATTCATACACAGAATCAGAATTACAAGTTTTTGTTTTTATTGTTCCTTTTTGGGGGTGTAGAGCAGTCAAATGCATTAAACTCTAGCTCTGGTGACAAAGTGTGGGCTGGAATCTTGGTCAGGTCACTCAACCTTAATTGCATCTCATCCCATGGAGTAGCTAAATGGTAAACTATGCCACTATGAGGGTAGGTAGTCATGTGACTGATAAGCGATCTACAAGATCAATTTCACTTTAGTCCTATTTGTGATGATTGCTGTCACAGTTGCAAACAAAATGCAAATCCACAATTGCAACGCTGTGTTTTTGCGTTTCACTTAAGTCATCGCAGTTGTATGGACATTAAAAGGAGATTTTGGGAATGCTAAGAGTCTGATGAACGTTGGGGGTGGGGGGGTTACTAAGCTAGTCTTACCTCTCACAGTTAGGTCCCATTGTAGCGTCTTGGCATTCGATACACTCTCCAGTCCTGCTGTCACATGTTGGGGCGTGGTAGTTGCAATCGCAGCGAATGCAGTTGGGGAAGTTCCAGAAGCCTGGTGCGCACAGATCACAGGCCCGGCCGTAGGTATTAGGTATACAGGAACACTGTCCGTTGATTGGGTCACAGAAACCATCAAGAGAGCCGCGTGAATCACATTCACACACTGTGGGGGGGGGGGGGTCAAGAGGAAAGCTTGAGACTGTGCAAATAATCAGACTTATCCCTAGCAGGTAGAAACACACACATGGTGTTACCACAAACCAATATTCATACTGTATTGTTCTCTAGAAGACAACAAGGGCCCAATTTCATAGCTCTGCTGAAAGTACTTGAAGAGTCAACGCTTACAGATGCAGCAAATTCTATGCTTACCTCACGCATATTTCACTTGTTAGCAGGAACATTTTGCTCATACGCACTCCATGTTACATCGGCATTAATTGCTTACACAGCTAGCACAGAAATTCGGCGCTTGCACAGTGCTTAGGGAATGGTGATTGTAAGCACAGAATTTGGCAGTAAGCAGAGCCATGAAAGTAGGCCCAGATCACATCGGTAGAAACCTTGAGTAACAAACAGGCCCTGGAACTTACCAGAGCATCCACAGGGTCTAAACAAACAGGCCCTGGAACTTACCAGAGCATCCCCTGGGTCTAAACAAACAGGCCCTGGAACTTACCAGAGCATCCACTGGGTCTAAACAAACAGGCTCTGGAACTTACCAGAGCATCCACTGGGTCTAAACAAACAGGCCCTGGAACTTACCAGAGCATCCACTGGGTCTAAACAAACAGGCCCTGGAACTTACCAGAGCATCTACTGGGTCTAAACAAACAGGCCCTGGAACTTACCAGAGCATCCACTGGGTCTAAACAAACAGGCCATAGAACTTACCAGAGCATCCACTGGGTCTAAACAAACAGGCCCTGGAACTTACCAGAGCATCCCCTGGGTCTAAACAAACAGGCCCTGGAACTTACCAGAGCATCCCCTGGGTCTAAACAAACAGGCCCTGGAACTTACCAGAGCATCCCCTGGGTCTAAACAAACAGGCCCTGGAACTTACCAGAGCATCCACTGGGTCTAAACAAACAGGCCCTGGAACTTACCAGAGCATCCACTGGGTCTAAACAAACAGGCCCTGGAACTTACCAGAGCATCCACTGGGTCTAAACAAACAGGCCCTGGAACTTACCAGAGCATCCACTGGGTCTAAACAAACAGGCCATAGAACTTACCAGAGCATCCACTGGGTCTAAACAAACAGGCCCTGGAACTTACCAGAGCATCCCCTGGGTCTAAACAAACAGGCCCTGGAACTTACCAGAGCATCCACTGGGTCTAAACAAACAGGCCCTGGAACTTACCAGAGCATCCACTGGGTCTAAACAAACAGGCCCTGGAACTTACCAGAGCATCCACTGGGTCTAAACAAACAGGCCCTGGAACTTACCAGAGCATCCACTGGGTCTAAACAAACAGGCCCTGGAACTTACCAGAGCATCCACTGGGTCTAAACAAACAGGCCCTGGAACTTACCAGAGCATCCACTGGGTCTAAACAAACAGGCCCTGGAACTTACCAAAGCATCCACTGGGTCTAAACAAACAGGCCCTGGAACTTACCAGAGCATCCACTGGGTCTAAACAAACAGGCCCTGGAACTTACCAGAGCATCCACTGGGTCTAAACAAACAGGCCCTGGAACTTACCAGAGCATCCACTGGGTCCGAAGCCATATGTTCCTGGAGCACACTGGTCACAACGACGACCGATAACATTTGGTCTGCATTCACACTGCCCACCAAATTCATCACAGATTGAACTGATGGAACCAATGGGATCACATTCACAATCTACGAGAGAGAGAGAGAGAAATAAACAGCTTGTGAAACATTGTGACAGGCAGGATATTTGGTCCTTGGAAATAAGTAGGCAAATTTTATTGAGTACATAATAATAATAATATCGAAGTCTTATATAGCGCACGTATCTACCAAACAAGGTGCTAGGCGCTCAAGGTACTCAAGGTACATATGGCTCACTTACCCACTGCACCATCAAACATCATAGCAGACATACTAAACATGAGCTCTCTACAGATATCAGAGAGTGGAGCATGGATAGCGGAGACGTGGGCCTCTCCACAGCGATAATACTCCCACTGGTCACGACGGTTCTGTTTAATACTGTCAGATCCACTGAACATGTTGAAGTTGGTGATCCGTGGAATCAGCACAAACTATTGGGGTAGACATTCATTAATATCAGCAAAAGTATAGAGGTCATGTTTGATCAAAAGAGCAAAAGACTCCAGCCATCAGAAATAGTGAACCGAAAAAAAGAAGAAGAAAGAAAAACGATTCGAGAGAGTTAAGATTTATTAGATATTTTGGCATCGGAATTAAGAATATAGTTGTTTTTACCCTTTCATCGATGTGCATTAAGTACTGTATACTTTTCTGAGAACTGTGGAAAAAATCCACATACAAATCACTTGGATGGGATTAGAAGCCACATTGCTAGCGCAGATGTCGTTCCCAACAGACCATTTATGATCTACACACTCTTCATGCTGGAATTAGCGAAGACCACCGACATGTAGTTATTGAATGGGCACACTCACCACGTATGAAACATGGGGTAGGCGATTTGTACACAATATTACAAAATGTATGCATTCTAAGTTCACCTTATAGTGTCACAAAAAACAATATCTCCACACTCAGTGAGTCTAGGTTCTTTCATTTGAAACTGTACAAACATTAAACACCATTTTTGTTGTCAGAATTTAGTTTACACTAAAAACCGAATCCCTTGATTATGATGGAATCATAAGCTTACAGAGTCCAGTAGGATGTCTGTGTTAACATTCTGGCCTCCTCCTCCACCTCCTCCTCCAAAGCTATTGAAGTCAACGTCGATGGTGTACACTTTACCTCTCTCAAGACAGAATGTTGATGCAAGCAAACGGTGCCTGGTGGAATGAAGAAAACTATGGTAACATTTTGTTTCTTTGTTTGTTTAGATGATCTTACTGACAAGAGAACTGAGCACACTTCCACAAGGGGTTATAAACACAACCTTACATACCTTACATACAAATTTTGGTTTAATGGATATGATTATGATTTGCACAAATCAAGATAATTTGATTTAGTAACTAAATGACAAAACTTAGTCTAGACATTGTGAAATCAGCAGTTAGCTTGGTAGGATTCAAAGCCACGACCTTGTGATTGCACACCCTGCAGTCTAACCACTGGACCAACTGGCAGGCATTTATAGAGTTTTATTAAGTTGTGTAGTGAAATAGTATTTTCCAGTATTAATTAGTATTGATAATTTCACAGTTCTACTCCTCATCTATCATTCTATACATGTCACATCTCCCCAATACATGCAGGACTCGGTACAGCTTAGGGTTTCTACAAGACAGCTTCACAAACACCATGCTCCTCAACATCCCTCCATCATTTCTAACATGATGGAAAATGTCTTTGGAATGTAACCTCAGACTAGAAGACACTCTCTCCAGCTTCAAAACTAAATAAAAAACTTACTTATTCAGTCTTGGCTTTAAGCACCATCATAAACAGAGTTTTTTATGTGACAGGAGTGTCTTTCTGACAGGCACGGCGCACTACAATAACCAGTATTATCAGCATTATTATAATTCTTATTATCAACATGACATCCTGAGGTGAGAATACATGCAAGATCTAGAGAAAGGAAAAGAGAACTCGTAATGAAAGTTTGTTTGGTGTACCTGTTTCCAGAGGGTAGACTGGTCGCTAAGAGGTCGTCTTGTGGGATGGTATTGCCACAAACACTCTGAGTTGGGATATTGCCTTGACGGGTCAGACTTACTCGGACATCCTCCCATGCTCCAGCAACCTACAAGAAAATAGAATAATAACAATAATAATGGCTTCTTATATAGCGCTCAAATCTGTCAGCCAGTAATGCACACGGTGCTCAGTATTGTCCTTTAAGGTATTGTGGAGTTACATTTTAGCGCTCAAATCTGTTACCCAGTAACACTCACGGTGCTCAGTATTGTCCTTTAAGGTATTGTGGAGTTACATTGTAGCGCTCAAATCTGTCACCCAGTAATGCCAACAGAGCTCAGTATTGTCCTACAAGGTATTGTGGAGTTACATTGTAGCGCTCAAATCTGTCACCCAGTAATGCCAACAGAGCACAGTATTGTCCTACAAGGTACTATGGAGTTACATTGTAGCGCTCAAATCTGTCACCCAGTAATGCCAACAGAGCTCAGTATTGTCCTACAAGGTATTGTGGAGTTACATTGTAGCGCTCAAATCTGTCACCCAGTAATGCCAACAGAGCTCAGTATTGTCCTACAAGGTATTATGGAGTTACATTGTAGCGCTCAAATCTGTCACCCAGTAATGCCAACAGAGCTCAGTATTGTCCTACAAGGTATTATGGAGTTACATTGTAGCGCTCAAATCTGTCACCCAGTAATGCCAACAGAGCTCAGTATTGTCCTACAAGGTATTATGGAGTTACATTGTAGCGCTCAAATCTGTCACCCAGTTATGCCAACAGAGCTCAGTATTGTCCTACAAGGTATTATGGAGTTACATTGTAGCGCTCAAATCTGTCACCCAGTAATGCCAACAGAGCTCAGTATTGTCCTACAAGGTATTATGGAGTTACATTGTAGCACTCAAATCTGTCACCCAGTAATGCCAACAGTGCTCAGTATTGTCCTACAAGGTATTATGGAGTTCCATTGTAGCACTCAAATCTGTCACCCAGTAACGCCAACAGAGCTCAGTATTGTCCTACAAGGTATTATGGAGTTACATTGTAGCGCTCAAATCTGTCACCCAGTAATGCCAACAGAGCTCAGTAGTGTACTACAAGGTATTATGGAGTTACATTGTAGCACTCAAATCTGTCACCCAGTAATGCCAACAGAGCTCAGTATTGTCCTACAAGGTATTATGGAGTTACATTGTAGCGCTCAAATCTGTCACCCAGTAACGCCAACAGAGCTCAGTATTGTCCTACAAGGTATTATGGAGTTACATTATAGCGCTCAAAGTACATATGGTGCAAACCGAATATACAAAACAACTAGTGCCAACTATTTCAGTAAAACACCCAAAGGTACTAACTGCTGAGCAGGGATTCGAACCCACGCTCTGGAACAATCAATACGTAGTCAAGTGCCTCAGACACAACACTCAACAATCCCTAGTTAGCATCGAATGTGGGTTTGAATCCTGGTCATAACGTTTGTGGCTTTGAGCAAGGTATTGAACCATACTTGTCTAAGTGTATGATACCCTTGCCTACATCCTTACGGACTGTGAGGGGGTAACCCTGTTTCAGTCCCAAGAGTAGGAAGCATCGTGCCCCTAATTGCAGTCGATTTAGGTCAATAGACCGAGTTAAGTTTAGCCCCCATCTTGAAGTGGTCGTGCGGCCTTATGATGTAAGTTAATCTCTCTACAAATAAAAAATAAAAAACCCAAATTACAATATCCTTATCTAGGCACAAATGGTTCCCACTCACCAATGGTTCATAGCGTAGAACTATTTCATAATCTCCAGATACTGGGATGTTGTCAACAATGATCTGAATCTGACCTCCCTCTGTGATGCGTAGAAATCCAGAACCAGTCCAGCTGATGTAAGAGCTGTCATCACGCACTCTGGTCTCAACCATCACCAACTACAACAAAAAGGTAAAACAAACTCAAACTAAAATATGTGATGCTGAATGACAAAATCATACACTCTGTGCCAAAAACTCAATAGAGTTTTGGTTATCAAAAAAAAGGTTGATATTGTGTTTGAAAAAAATAGCCACAGGAGGTGTATACTTCCCAGGGAGCTGAGAAAGATTACAGAAACGTTATTGGCCTAAAGACCAGGGCACTTATGTAAAGCGCATGTATACGTTATTGTAAACTCCGCTTTATAAGAACTAGTTATTCTTATTATCAATGAGCCTTAAATTTGAAATTGTCTTACCGATGGTGTCAGGACTCGCGACAACTCAGCCTCGTACAAGAAGTAATCCATGAAGGAATAGAAATATCCAGACTCTACTTGGTTGCACTGTCTGCCGCTAATGTGTGGACGGCAGTAGCATTGGCCAGAATCTCGGTTACAGCTGCTGTTATATGAGCCACCAGGATCGCAATTACAGTAATTGCAGCCGTATGGTTCCTCACTCAGCCCATAGTAGCCTTCCTATGGTTGGAATAATAATAATAATAATAATAATAATAATAATAATAATAATAATAATAATAATAATAATAATAATAATAATAATAATAATAATAATAATAATAATAATAATAATAATAATAATAATAATAATAATAATAATAATAATAATAATAATAATAATAATAATAATAATAATAATAATAATAATAATAATAATAATAATAATAATAATAATAATAATAACAAAAATAAGATAAGACGAAAAAGATGTGTCATCTCATTGACATAGCGGTGCCAGGTGATATAAGGGTAGCTTCGAAGGAGATGGAAAAGATCGAGAAGTACCAGGACCTGGCCAGGGAACTTCGTAAGATTTGGCAGGTAAAGGTAAAAGTAGTCCCCGTGGTGGTTGGAGCACTTGGCACCATTCCCAAAGCACTGGGGAAACATCTAGATGAAATAGGGACAAATGTGAGGGTAGATCTATTACAGAAGGCAGCGCTTTTGGGAACAGCGAGGATCCTGAGAAAGACCCTTGAGATCTAAGGCTACGGGACGTAGCCCGGCTCGAGGAGTTACCGGCACAAAGGAAAATGAGATCTTTCTTTTGCATGCTGTGATAAAATGAAATGAAATAACAAAAATAATAATAATAAGAACACTTATATAGAATTGCATCTTGGTAAATACTATGTTTTTAAAGCGCTATGGTACTGATGTCTTTGAAGACTATTTAGTAAAACTTGGGCAACAACAGCAGACACAGACGCCAATTGTTATGGACTGGATTGTATCTTCTTGTACCTGATTGTACCTGATAGTCCAATGCTAGTTAAAGGCACATTACAGAATTGGTAAGAAAACAACTTGTCTAAGATCACAGATTTACATAAAACTTACACGGTCTAATGATGATAATAGTAGAAAACCTCCCTTGAAATATTTCCGTTTGGAATGTCATATTTGATGAGAAATAAATCAAACAAATTTCCCCTAAGGAGATTATTGCTCAGTGAGTGTTTTATTCATTTTTATTTTCAATCAATGTCGTGCAAAATGTAATTGTTTTTTCACTATTTTCTTGTGACCCAGATGGCAGATCGATCTCAAACTTTTAGAGTTCATGTATGGTGGATTAAATAAAATGCTTACACTGCCAGCAACTGTTTTGTTTAATTCTGTAATGTTCCTTTAACTTCCTGAGTAGACAGGTATAAAAAGACCAGCAGGAAGGGACTCCATAGTCATTAAACCACTCTATCTACAACCATCAAAACTATCCCATTTCCTTCTGTGGTTTGTCTGATGTGATTAATAGAAATCTAGTCAAGCTAAGCTGACTCCAGTTTCCAAACATATTTCAGGGATGTGATAGGGCCTGAACTGTGAGCTCAAAGCATGAAGGTTAGCACATTCTTTGCTTTTAAAAGCTCTCAATCTGTGGAATTGTAAAGAATTTTAAATATAAACAAATAAAAAATATACCTTTTTTTTGGGAGGGGGGGGGGGAATTGGATTGTCAGTTAAAAAAAACGAGAAATCACGTCCCTGCAATAAGATTTGCATGCACAGTAGCAGACCATGTTTTTACATGAAAAACTATTTTGTTCCAAAATGTGGTTTGACTAACAATATGCTTGTTTCCTTTGGTTGGTGATTCTGTGTTGAAATGTTCCAAATTTGCAATAATATTTTCTCCGTAAAGGCAGTGGACACTATTGGTAATTGTCAAAGACTCGCCTTAACAGTTTGTGTATTTCAACATTTGCATAAAATAACAAACCTGTGAAAATTTTAGCTCTAGCGGTCATCAAAGTTGTGAGATAATAATGTAAGAAAAAAACACCCTTGTCACACGAAGTTGTGCACGTTTAGATGGATGATTTTGAGACCACAAGTTCTAAATCTTAGGTCTCGAAATAAAATTTGTGGAAAATTACTTTTTCTCAAAAACTATGTCACTTCAGAGGGAGCCGTTTCTCACAATGTTTTATACCATCAACCTCCCCCCATTACTTGTCACCAAGAAAGGTTTTATGCTAACAATTATTATGAGTAATTACCAATAGTGTCCACTGCATTTAATGACATTGAGGTTTAAACTGGTAAAAACTTTGATTGTCTCATTTACCTGGAATAACTCTAGTCATAATACTTCCTTGGTTGTCTATATTTTGGTGAGGAAGGGATGTCCCTTGTGCAGATCAGGGTTACCGGTATGGCATGATACCAGTTCTTAATGGCACTGCATGCATTTCCTTTGTGGTCAATACAACAGTGCGATGCCAGCAATTACAGCCTCATTTACAAAGAGACGACCACATGTTTGCTGCAGATTCATATTAAGTTTGCTTTCTGAGAGTTCTTGGCTTCACAACCAAAACTTAAAAATTAAATAAATGAAAAATGTGATTCTTCATTACAAGATAAATCTTGGTTGCGCAATTTTGTTCACATCCCACAAAAGCTTTATTGATAAACTAAGATGAAACTCAGACAATCCCGCCCAAACCCTCACCCCCAACAATGTTTTCATTTCCAGCTTGAGCACAGACTTCTCAATGAGTCAACATTGAAACGGGAATGGGGAGAGGGCTAAATTTGCCATTTGAATGAACTTTTGTTAGAGGATTTACAGACACTTGACATCAAGTGTGAAACCAAATGTTTTTATACAATAACACGTGTGTCTCTTCCCTTAATGTATAGATCATGTCTTTAAGGAAATTTCAACGACAAAGGAAGCCCTGTGAACAAAAACCTGACAAATCACAAAGCCTGCAAAAAATAGTTAATGGCCTGACGTTTCGACCCTAGCAGAGTCTTTCTCGAAGGCTGCAGACTAAACCAGTCAACTGGGCAAATGAGAAGCAGTTTCTCCATGGGGCTTCATAATGTCTGGTTTCCTGAAGGATGCTGTGACTTGAGTTGTTAAGATACACAGATACATCGATGAGGGTAAACAAGTCAAGTATGAAATGAATAAATAAATAAATAAATAAATAAATGTTTGTGAGGTCCTGTACAATTATCTCACAACATGTCTAAGCAACATGCAATGGTGGCATCGACCCTAATACTTACGTAACACTGGTCACAGTTTCTGCCGGTGACGTAACGTTTACATACACAGTTACCAGTTTGTTTGTTACAGCCTCGGTTACCCTCAGTACCTAGAGTGTTGCATGTACAGGCTGCAACCACAAAAGAAAACAACTACATTAATCAGTGTGTACCAAATCAGAGGAACCTAAATATCAGATGTTAGTTTTGCATTAGTTTTGGTGATAAAGAATATTAATTTGTTTTTACCCTTACACCAATGTGTTTTAAGCACTGTATACTCAGTACTTTCACAAGTTCTGCTCTAGCAATACCATGGTTGTCGGTTTAAATCTCACAAGGGGTCGATTTCACAGAGCAATAAAACTCATCGCAAGACAAATTGTTAGTATCACTATATCACTACATATCCTTTGGGTCATACCATGCACTTAATGATATGCTCATAAAAAGGGGTTCCCAAACCATTAAATGAATCTGAAGAGTTGAATGAGCTGACAAAGTTATGAATCATTGGTAGAGAGAGTCAAGGCGCCAGGTAAAAGTAACTACCATAGATTGAGTGCTACACTCCTGACCCTATGTAAGCATAGAGGTCAAAGGTTGTAATAGTTACAGAGGTAATTGGAGTTCACACAACTTCAATTCAACCAGAGAGACTGACAGTAACACTAGGTTCTCTGTTCTAAATCTAGAAACAAAATTGTGTTCTTTATAAGACTTTGATATTATATATTATTAAATGTACTGTATTGAAAATGGAACTCAGTTTAAGGAGCTGCAGATTATTTGGTGTTCATTTAACTGTTGATTTCTGGTGGAAGGTGGAAGTATAACTAAGAGAGGTTTGCAGTAGCACCATGTGAAAATATCTTTTTAGTATTTTCTGAAAAGAACTGGTAGTTTCTATTTAAACCATCTCTACCTCACATAAGCACTTTTTGTATATAATACTGCTACTATCTATTCTCTATCATGTTGTACTTATGGAAGAAGCCATTCTTTAACAGACCAAGTGCATGGTGAAAAAACTCTTGATGTGTATGTCAGAGTTTCAAAGCTTGATCCAACAATATTTTTTGTTTTTCAAGGAATGTTTTTTTTATACATTTCTTTCTAAATAAATACTCAATTTTAGATGATTCCAAAATCATAGATAAATGAAATTTGCGAAGTTTCAAAACCCCAAAAAATGTTTGCAAAGCTGCCTTTAAAGACACAAGTACATGTACATGTGAATACCTCAAGTTTTGACTACGTATCTTTAAGACAAAGTTTATCAAAAATAAACATTGTTTATGTGAAGTTAGAAAAAAACTAAGCATCACTTTTCCCAACAAAAACTTTCATGGCTGGCTAGTTTTAAGGCAATAATCATTCCATTAACCAATCCAGAATCCTCCCTTTAAATGTACATGAACCATACTAAGACTATGGGTTCACATTCCATATAGATCATCATATGGATTGATTTCTCCGTCCGATTCTAAAAAGGTAAGTTCACTCCTCAGGGACAAGATACAGTTTTCATTCAACAGTTTTATGTTGTATGATGAAGACCGAGATAACCTTAGACAGTTAACCTTTAACCTCTTTATCATGTAAAGGTCAAGTTTACTAGTTTTCTTTTTAAAACCATACAAAGAATGCAAGACGTACAATGAAATGTAATGAACACTGGTAAACCAGTGACAGTATAGCGAAAAAGCTGAAGGCAGTGCGAGTGTAGAATACTGTGGTACCGTTGGTTGACTAGACTTCCAAATGAGTTGTTTGAATGAGTACCTCACTGCGTATGTACGTTGCCAGTCAGTGGTTATCAAGGGTCAACTAAAAAGTGCACACTCCACCTTGCTCACAGTTTAATGTTTAAAGCCAGGAAAAGCCATGAAAACTTCTGAGATTGGGGAACATTGATCTAAAATGTTTGTTCTTGTATATGTTTTTTAAATCAACTTTTTAAAACAATGATAATTCTAAACGCCTCGCACCTAAACAGCTACACGTAACTGATTTAAAGACATTCTTACCTTGACAACCATCAGGGTTTTCAGATCTTAGATTCCAGTAGCCATCTTGACAAATGTCACATCTTACTCCTGTGGTAAATCGTTTGCACATGCAGCGGCCAGCAATCAGATTATTAGATGGGTCGGTGTGGCTTTCACATTCTCCGCCATTTTCAGAGCCGTATGGGTCACAGTCGCATGCTGGAATGGAACAAGAACAACACGGTCACAAGCATATCCAAGAAAAAGTATAACTTTTATCGTCAATTGGTTTTACAAAGTTTCATTTTTAATTTTGAAATATGAAGAAGAGAATAAACTGGCCAGGCTGGTCCAGATCCTAATGCTCTTTAAGCAAGATCCTAAGCCATAATTGTCCTTCGAATGGGATGTAAAAATACATAGTGCACACAGAAGAACCCACAACAATCATCGTGTAAGAATATGGCCCTTCCATGAAAGCACAGCCTAACTTGAAAATGTTTGTTTCTTATACAAGATCATTTCTAGGTAAATTGAGGGCAAAAGGCAATGTATGGACGTGAATATACCATGTCCTATCTTGGCCTCTTTTTAAACTTTCATCCTGATGGCAAAACAGCTTAAAGGCAGTGGACACTATTGGTAATTACTCAAAATAATTTTTGGCATAAAACCTTTCTTGGTGATGAGTAATGGGGAGAGGTTGATGGTATAAAACATTCAAAAACGGCTCCCTCTGAAGTGCCATAGTTTGCGAGAAAGAAGTATTTTTCCACGTTTTTGATTTCGAGACCTCAAGTTTAGAACTTGAGGTCACGAAATCAACCATCTAAACGCACACAACTTCATGTGACAAGGGTATTTTTTTCTTTCATTATTATCTCGCAAGTTCGATGACCGATTGACCTCACATTTTCACAGGTTTGTTATTTTATGCATATGTTGAGATACACCAACTGTGAAGGCTAGTCTTTGACAATTACCAATAGTGTGCACTGCCTTTAACTCTGTACTTGCTTTTCTCAATTTGTTTGCGATGGGATGGCTAAGTAGGGGTTAACCTTGGTTCATTGGAAACACCCATGTCTAAAGGTTTCCTCAGGCTTCTAAGTCACAGAGATTAAGTTTTCTTTTGAGACATACTTGGTCTCATCACCAGAAATGAACAATAATAATAATAATAATAATAATAATAATAATAATAATAATAATAATAATAATAATAATAAGAATGAGGCCGAGATCGACTCTTTGGTGCAGACCGTCAGGATTTTCAGTGATGACATTGGGATGCAGTTCGGTCTGGAGAAATGTGCTTCAATGACCATGAAGAGGGGGAAGAGGGTACATTCCGATGGCATTGCTCTGCCAGATGGTGCACAGTTGAGGGCTTTGGGTGAGGTGGAGAGTTATCGGTATCTTGGTGTACTTGAATCGGACCATGTCCTTCACAAGGAATCAAAGGTAAGGCTGAAGGCAGAATACATCAGGCGTGTAAAGAAATGTTTGAAGTCTAAACTAAACGGGGGGAACATGATTAAGGCGATTAACACATGGGCCGTGTCTTTGATGAGGTACAGTGCGGGTATTGTCGAGTGGACTAAGGAAGATCTAGATGTCACTGACAGGAGGACAAGAAAACTAATGACCATGCATGGCATGCTACACCCGCGGTCAAATGTTAGTAGACTCTATCTTCCGAGGTCAGAGGGCGGAAGGGGGTTGCTTAGCGTGGCGGACAGTGTTAACATCGAGCGCAGAAGCTTGCATTGTCATGTCAGGAGGACCGAGGAGAGCTTGTCGAAAGTTGCACAAAGGTACACGAGGGCAGACGAAGTTGGGCCGAAAGAGTACAAGAGGGAAAGGAAGGAGGAAAGACATCAAGATTGGAGGAACAAACCACTTCATGGCCGGTTCTTGAGGTGTACTGAGGAAGTGGCCAGCAGCAAGTCATGGAATTGGTTAAAGAGTGGAGAACTAAAGAAGGAAACAGAGGGCTTGATTACTGCGGCGCAAGACCAGTCTCTAAGGACAAATATAATGAAGGCAAGGATAGAGAAAGCAAACGTCTCTCCTATGTGTAGAATGTGCAATAAAGCAGAGGAGACTGTATTTCATATTGTTAGCGAATGCAGTAAGATGGCCCAGACGGAGTACAAAGGAAGACATGACAAGCTGGCCAAGGTGATTCACTGGGATCTGTGTAAGAAGTATGGTGTCAAAGTACTTGCGAAATGGTACGACCATGTTCCGGAGAAAGTTGTAGAGAACGACCAGGTCAAGATCCTATGGGACTTTAACATTCAGACCGATCATGTTATACAACATAGGCGTCCGGATGTTGTGCTATTAGATAAGACGAAGAAGATGTGTCATCTCATTGACATAGCGGTGCCAGGTGATATAAGGGTAGCTTCGAAGGAGATGGAAAAGATCGAGAAGTACCAGGACCTGGCCAGGGAACTTCGTAAGATTTTGCAGGTAAAGGTAAAAGTAGTCCCCGTGGTGGTTGGAGCACTTGGCACCATTCCCAAAGCACTGGGGAAACATCTAGATGAAATAGGGACAAATGTGAGGGTAGATCTATTACAGAAGGCAGCGCTTTTGGGAACAGCGAGGATCCTGAGAAAGACCCTTGAGATCTAAGGCTACGGGACGTAGCCCGGCTCGAGGAGTTACCGGCACAAAGGAAAATGAGATCTTTCTTTTGCATGCTGGGATAAAATGAAATAATAATAATAATAATAATAATAATAATAATAATAATAATAATAATAATAATAATAATAATAATAATAATAATAATAATAATAATAATAATAATAATAATAATAATAATAATAATAATAATAATAATAATAATAATAATAATAATAATAATAATAATAATAATAATAATAATAATAATAATAATAATAATAATAATAATAATAATAATAATAATAATAATAATAATAATAATAATGAACCGAAACCCTAGTTCCTACTTTTCAAACATTAGTAATACTTACGGACGCATATGTTGGGATCTCGGATATCTCTGTCTGGATTCATGTAGAAGAATGGCTTGCACTGCTCGCAGTTTCTACCCATGGTGTTATGCTGGCAGTCATCACATACCCCTCCGCTAGCACCATTAGTGATCTCAAAGACTGCCTGGTCAAAATGGCAACGATTGGTGTGACTGTTGCAGTTACATCCTAGTAGGGAAAAACAAAGTGGGTCAGTGCAAATTATGAACTCTGCATATGAACTCTGTTTACTTGTACCATTCAGACAAACATTATGCAATCAGTTCCAGGCAATTTCTAAGAAATTAAGTATTGTTTGAAGCTTTGCATGGAGAAGAGCAGTGCATACTGTTTGAAACGTTGAGAACACACCGATCCTTTCATAGCCAACTCTCCCACAAAAGAGACACATGGATGTATCCGATAGTTTACTACTTACTTAAAGCTTCTTCCAATTCTAGGAAATTATTTGAGAAATTACTCCTGTGCTACCAAAGTTGTCATGTAGCATGCACTACAGTTGGTTGCCTCAAAGTAAAAGTTGCCTGTCAGAGTTGTCACGTGTGACAAAGCCCTAAGAAGGGGTGTGACTAGGGGTGGGTTTAGCAACTTCTAAGTTCTAAACCCCCTTTCCCAACTTAATGACAGGTAATGAACCTACTTACTTTTACATTCGTTGGGTTGGTTGTGTGTAGCAGGTCTCCAGGGTTGGTCGTTGTAAAATTCCTGACATCTCTCGCAGTTGTTGCCTTCAGTGTTGTGACCACACAGGCACTTTCCTTGGACCTAGTCAAAAACAAAAAGGATGTTTTGGTTAAATGCTGATACAGTATACATCTTTCTTGTACCAAGTACTGGTGTTTAAGCTCCCTCATTAGAAAATACTCTGTACAAAGAAAGCAACAGATCAAAAGTTATGACAATAAATAACCTGTTCAAAAAATAAATACAATTATGGCATGCAATGGGACTAATAACCTCAACAATGTTGGTCTTCCATGTTTTTTGTTTTTATGTTAACAGTCGTTCTGAATTTAAAGTCACCTGGAAGGTATTTTTTCAAAATAAAGCTTTTGTCACTAATGTGTGTTGATGAGTGGAATGTGAATAAACAGTTAACTAAGGTTTTTAAAAATCAGTTCTTATGTTATTTACAAATTTAAGAGTAGACCCCGACCCGAGGGGCGCTGTTTGTGACGTCAATCGAGGCAGACTTTGCCTGTAATGCGTAGAGTAAACACAATACGGACCAAGTCGTGAGTTTGTACGTTTCAAAAAAAGATTTTTTATTTTTTTTTCCGGCAATGCCGACCAGGTGTATTGCTGCTGAATGCAGAAAAACACTTTTTGAAACGTACCAACTCACGACTTGGACGTACATGTACTTTGCACGTGTGTTTACTATACGCATTGCAGGCAAAGTCTGCCTCGTTTGACGTCACAAAAGGGGTAGGCGGAGTCAGCCCCCCAAACAACTTTGTATATTTTTTAAACATATAAATCGTGACAAACAATTACTAAAAAAATTGTTTTATTGTTCGTAAGCATATACTCTTATGTTTGAAAGAAGACAAATTCTATTTCCAGGTGACTTTAAACCAATGTACAATGTTGATGCAGTATTACACAGTTAACCTTACTCTGCAGCTTGGGGTATTCAACCTTGCAAATAGTCACACAAATTCGAATATATTTGTGTTAATAATCACATGCTCATAATGTTGTAGTTGAAAACCAATTTGCACTTTTGCAATTATAATTTTTTTTTCAAATACATTGACCATTTCCATGTTTTATTCCCTGTTTAATTGTACAACACAAAAAGCGTACAGCTAGGAAAGGACACAATGTAGTCTGATCACAAATTAATTTGATCCTGGCTTGCAGACTACCGTTAACTTTGAACATTCAGGTCCTATACCTACATCATGTGCTTCTTATAGGCATGAAGAAAAAACAACAACAACAGAAGCAATGTTGCTGACCTAAATACACATGAACCTACACAATAAAAAAGTAACAAAAACACCAGAAATTATTTCTCACACTTCAGCACAGCTTCGCACCACATATTATTAAATTATATTACAAATGAAATTTCTAAGTTTCTAAACTGGACATGTGCATACAGGCTGTAATGCAATATGTTGGGTCAATTTGGTCCCATTATGGACACACTGGGGTACCAACTAGGCATCAGCCGGTCAACACATTTACAATGAGTCCACCAATAACTACAAAATGTGCACATGTACGTGTGTACATTATGAACAAATGGATGATAAACATACAATAACCAAGGTTGGGTAAACACCTTGAAGATTAAAGTAATCTCTCTAGTGAGTTTTGGTGGTTTTGAAAGAACTTAGGTGTGATAACTCACACGTAAACTTTCTCTTAAAGACAATCAGATTATCACAAATCTGTTCTTTTCAGAACCAACACAGCTCATGTACAGATTTCTGTTCATGTTCTGTTGCTTTTTTACACAGCAACCATAGCCTATTAGATTGTGTCTCCACCATGCTAAGTTGTCTCTTTATAAATTATTATAATCAATTGAGGGTTCATGTCAGTTTCACAGCCAACCATAGCCTATTATATTGTGCAGCTACCATGCTAAAGTTGTCTCTTTATAAATTATTATAATCAAATGAGGGTTCATGTCATTTTTATATTGCATAATATTTGTGGGTGGTTCTGAAAAAAAGTACGAACATTTTATTGAGTATTTATGTGAAGAGGGCGTGTACTGTACAAAGGTATTTCAGGATATTTCATCACAATTTTTCTGACTTTTCCAAGAGGCAATAAAAGTGAATAAAACATTAAAAATCAGATTAATATGATTAAAGATGGACGAATATCATGCCTGGTACAGTACCAATCCAATTTTAAGAAAAGTCAAAGTAAATGTACAGACACTTTGTACATATGGTTATTTTCACAGTATTTTTTCTTCTAAATGACTGTTTTTCTAACCTTACGATGTTTAGTTCACTGTACACAATCTATTGTACAGGCAGAACCCACAGAACAGACAGGTATAACAACTTTATGGCCATGTGTACTACTTTTAACACCCTATTCAACCTGTCTGTTGTACCAACAAATATTGTGAATGTATTAAAACAACATACACCAAGGTCAACAAAACAAATTATCAACTTTTCATAGTCATTGTCCGTGACCGAAATGGGGGAAGAAACCACAGTGGAAGGTAAACATGGACAACTACCCACGTAGGAATTCACCGAACAGATATTGTGAATGAAATCAGAATGTTATACCATACATTGACATGCTAAAAAAGTAAATTGAATTGCCATAATGAGTACTTCAATTTATTGGGTAGATTATGTTATTTTGAGATCTTTTAGTAGATTTTTTACTTTGAGAGACTTCTAAGAAGAGTTAGTGATGTGCGAATGTTTAATTGAAATGTGTTAAACGACTTAGAGAAATGTAAATTGGTTTGCAATAACAACATGTGTTTATGTACTTGCTGGGTAGATTATGTTCCTTACTTCTTGATAACTTTAAGTAGGTTTTTGGAATTCGGGAAACTTCTCAGAAATGTTAATAATATGGGAATGTTATACACATTAGATTGAAATGTTAAACTATTTAAAGAAATGTATATTTTTGGCTTGGGATTTATAACACCATGTGTATCTATTTGCTGGGTAGATTATGTTCTTTTGCCCCAAATCGTGTGACATAGCAACCGTTTCTATATAGACTGAGGAATGCAAATGTAAGTGCCAGTAGCTTGTGACTAAGCAAATTATTGTACCAGAGTTAATGTAGCGTTTAGTCACAATTCTTATTTTTCCCAAACAACTTTTCATTTTCTGCAGCTGTCAACACACACAAAAAGAACTTTACAGAACTTTTTTCATTTATTTTGTGGATCCCCACAATGAATGTGTTCAGAATGTCTAAAGTAAACTTACAATCACCATGAGTATATTATTATTCTAAACGACCACAGGTCAAGTTTCTACTAGCAACCCACTGATCTGCTTCTAGACCCTAATAAATAAATGTATAAACCCATGCAGTGTCAGAAGGACTGAACCCACAGCTTTCAATTAGGGATTCATGCCTTAAACCCTCATTCTCCATGCAGAAGAAACCCTCACCAACCTTCTACTCATTGCGCCCTGTTTCAGGAACCCACACCAACCTTCTACTCATTGCGCCCTGTTTCAGGAACCCACACCAACCTTCTACTCATTGCGCCCTGTTTTGCCCAGAGGGAAGTTCAATATTAAGCCAGTGTAAAACATCTGCAGCTGTCAACGAAATTTAACAGATGTGTAACGCAAAACATGTGCTGACTACATGTTGATTGTCTAAATCTAGCCTGCCTAAATCCCACACGGCTTAATTTTTACAGGTTTTGGAGGTTTTACCCTCAAAGGGGAAAGTGGAGACAATAACCATTGTTTTTGTGTTAACCTTGTCTCAATTTATATTATTTGTTTTAATTAAATCTGTAATATCTTTGTAAATTGTACATGTAATGATTTTACAATTGTCTATTGTTATATCAATGCATGTTTGCAATTGCTGGGCACCTTTAATGTTGTCTGTATGCTTTTTAACATTGTTAAGTTTGTTCTCTTGAAGGTTTTGGCACCATGGCTTCGATCCCACTGACAAATACCACGTAATGTTGGGTAGCCAACCATGGAAGCAACATGTTTACAACAAACTACATTTATTGATTCCTTTATTTCCTTCATTTCCATTATCTCCTGCTTTCAATTCACTCACTAATACAAAGAACCCCAAACTTCTCCACCCACAAAACATTTCATTTAAAAGAATAATAAAAATTTCAACATTGGAGTTTATGCATTGTTTGTTTGATGTGTAATTGAAGTAGTTCTATCAAAATCTAATCCTTGGGTCTCGAAATTAAATTTGAGGAAAATTAGTTTTCTCGGAAAATTAGTTTTCTCGAAAAACTTCAATACTTCAGAGGGAGCCGTTTCTCACAATGTTTTATACTATCAAAAGCTCACCCTTACTTGTTACTAAGTAAGTTTTTATGCTAATAATTATTTTGAGTAATTACCAATAGTGCCCACTGCCTTTAAGGGTTCTTCAAACCATGGAAACCAAACTATCAACACTGCATACAGACAGGTACAAATTCACATCATCCAAAATGCATATAAAAATTGAAAAGTAAAAAAATACCATTCTTTGAAATATTGTGTTCCTGTAAGCACGTCCACTTCGCGCGTATACACTCCCCTTCCCATGCAAAACCGAGATCCCAAGGGAAAATTGGAGAGCAAGTAAACATGTACCCAAGCGATACCATGGCAACAACAAAGAGACCCTTCTATGATCTGGTTCTTCAGGAGCCATCTAAATAATGATATCACGTGTATGCAGACGAAAACCAAACAGACGTTTATTTGTTCCTTTCCAAACTGACTTAAAGGGAGGGTCATAGATTGGTTTTTGGTCAACTCAGTGCTGAATTACAGGCCAAATTTTAAAGAAAGTTCCATGTGAAAGTTTCAGTTGAAAACTGTCATGGAATTTTCACAAGTATGTCAAATCGAGCCCAGTTAGCAAGTCAATAATTTAAGTGCACCGGAAATGTTGAGTTGTCAACCAGCGGCTCTTTTCAGAACCAACACTCCTCAAAGAAATGGTGTAACCGCAAACCTCTCCTTATCCTCTAATTAATCAGTTTAATTTTGTTTGTAGCTTTGTCTAACTCTTAAACCTGACTTACAGTTACTGTTGTAAATTAAGTGTATAATATTTCACTTTAGTGGTCGCTGCAACGTAGCGACTTACAAGTGATGTGAACTCGGGTGAACCCCAGAACTATTTACCTGGGACAAAGAACCTATTTGCCTTCAAGCTACTGAACATGGCGACGATCTTGAAATAATCAGATATGGGAATGCCGACCTTTGACAAACCTCAATTCTAAACCTGGCCTGACCTATTTAAATAACAGCCAGAATAATTGCTCAATACGAGATTTGTACTTCTCAGGAAGAAAACATTAATAAATATTCATAAAGTCGGTCCCTGCTAACCCCGTTATTATTCTTTAGTCACAACCAAATTGATTGAATTTATTTGAGGCATGTGCTGAATCCTAAATAAATTTGCCACCTGTAAGTTGGTCAAACATATCGATGATTCCCTTTCCAAATCTAATTTGTGAATGAACTAGCCAACATTTCAACCATGGACAATCTAGAAGAAAAGCTTGTATGTTAAAGGCAGTGGACACTATTGGTAATTACATACTCAAAATAATTATTACCATAAAACCTTTCTTGATTACGAGTAATGGGGAGACGTTGATAATAAAAAACATTGTGAGAAACAACTCCCTCTGACGCGGTGTAGTTTTCGAGAAAGAAGTAATTTTCCACGAATTTGATTTTGAGACCTCGAATTTAGAATTTGAGGTCTCGAAATCTGGAAACACACAACTTCGTGTGACCACGGTGCGACAATGGTGTTTTTTTCTTTAATTAATATCTCGCAACTTCCACGACCGATTGAGCTCAAATTTTCACAGGTTTGTTATTTCATGAATGTTGAGATACACCAACTGTGTAGACTAGTCTTTGACAATTACCAGTAGTGTCCAGTGTCTTTAACACAGTAAATAAAAACAATAAAACAAGAAAAAGAAGTAACTACAAAGTGAGTAAACTTGTGAGTGCAAATGTGTAAAAAGGTTTGTCCTGGAGAGGACCAGAACATATTGTTTGAAATATCAAAGAGCTACTTAAGTAGACAGTTTTGCTGTAAAGCCCAATATGCAAAAATGTGCAGGATACCAGTCATAGATAAACGTAGTACATGTGGAATGGTATCTTTTCCTGATGAGCACCATTGTATTGTGCTGACAATTTAATTTCAAAATATCGTAACATTTCCAAGATATTGTTGAAAATCTGGCTACTGCAGTTAACAGTACTTCTCAGATGCAATCTTTTTGGTGATAAAAAGTGATATATTTTGTTCAATAACCACAGTACTTTGAAGTTAAAATATTCTCAAAATGCATAAATTTACTTTCCAAAGCTGGCGACGGCGTACTTTTAACCAAGTAAGTCTTATTTGGCATTATTTTTCAGAGTCGGGACCAAGCATGTATACAGATCCTTTCAATTTAAGCAGCTCAATGAACTTGGGCATTGATCTAAAGGACAATCTTTCTCAATGGGGTCACTCGCATCAGATGCCTCTACCACATACTTCTATACTATATAAACTATTACACATGTAACCAGTACAATCCTACATTCCAACGCTGACACCAACAAACACACATAGAGGATTCCAGCATACCAACCGGTCAAATCATTGCGCTAATATTTACATCGGACTGTCAACTGGACATAAATCCACAACTGCGTTAAAAAATAATAATGAAGGAAACTCTGCCTGTTGCCTGGCTGGCTGCGTTCACTCTGGGAGACTCGTCATAAATCAGATGTAAGTTTGCTTTATACCTCACAGGCACTAGTGATGTCTTTGTTGTCGTTCGCATATAGGATTGTAACTTTCCGCTAACTAAACGCAGCCAGCAATAATTGGTAACCCCATTGAACATACTATGGCTACATTTGACCCAATATACTATCTAACCTGTATCATTTTGCTAATACCTGATCGTTAATTAAGTGCACTCCTTCAAATATTTCTCATAGACTTGATCATTTTGAAGACAAAAAGGGCCCAATCGTAAGGCCTTGCCCTCTCAAAGATGAACATCCTGATCTGCGTCACGTTGAGAGGTAAAACAATAGACTATACAAACCTCACACGTATTCAAATATTTTTGGGACCACTTTTTTCCTATTTACATCTCTTTACCCGGCACACTTTTACGGGTCCCCATGTTAGAACATGTGCAAGACTTGCATATAGTCTTCTCGCTAACAGTTGTTTACGTCAAAACAATTTGGTATTGAGAGAATTAACAAAACAAAACAACACAACAAATAACCAATACTGACCATGCCTTCCTTGAAGGTAACTCCCTCAGCCGGTACACAGCTAGTAGCGTGTCCATAACAATGGCAACTTCCTCTCACCACCATATCATACATGGCGTAGTAATATTTCTCTCGTATCTCTTGCCGATTATCCAGCTCGATGTCCCCTAGAGTGTGAAGCTCTGTGAAGTTGATGCGCAGATTGGTGATCTTGATCATGTCTTGCACGTCGTTGCTGTATGGATTGTCAATGCGGATGTTTGGTGGGAGAACGCGGAAGATGACCTAAGGGGAAACAAATATTTTGAATTAACATACAAAATTATTTATTTATAATTTGAAAATTTAATATCAATGGGTCCAAATGCGCATCACATGAGAGGGCGCTTTGTGCAGCTAGTCAAGAACTACCACCGGGGGAAATACTCTTCACCTCTACGTAGAGTGTAAATGCAGTATATTCAACCATGGAGGTAGAAGCCAACTCCATGATTCAACCAAACTCATCTATGCTCAGGTCACATCATTAGTCCTGCACAACGTGAAAGTTTTAGCTGAATATAGTTTTTTTGCCTTCTTATTGAGAAAACAGCAACAAACTAATCCTATCATGGTATTTTCATCAAGAAGTCAAATACATCCAGATTTAGCGAGATGACAAGCTGGGGAAACAATAGTTAAAAGGAGGAGGGGAGGGCAAAGGGGGGGGGCCTCCCATCTCTACTGCCTCTCCACTGGTTTGCCACAGATCAAAAGGTACTTTGGTTCATGTTTTAACTTAACAAATTGTCTCACCTCTCCCTCAGTTGAAGGTTCTACAGCGGAGTACCGACTCTCACAGATGACATCATTGATATTGTACAGAGGGCCCTGCGAGATACCAGGGAAGGACTCCTCACAGTCGTACGCAAAGTACCGATAGACACTCCAAGTCCTTCCGAAATCAGCCGAGCGTTCAATCACGAGAGCCCGGGGTCTGAAGGTCTTAAAGGTCATAATAAGATGTGTGAAGTGAAAAATAGCTTCCAGGTCGAAGCGTACGGAGACTGTCTGCTGTCCGTTGGCCGACTGCCACCACATCTTCTTACGATCAGCTCCTTGGAAGGTGGTGACAATGTTCTCGATTCGGTGGCTGTACGTGTTCAAGCCCTTCTGGTACGGTGTCCGTGAGTCACAGTCAAAACATTTTTTAACATCCTGAAGGTGACTGACGATGCAATAGCGCTCCACGCTCTCCATACCGCAGGTAGACGTTGCAGAAAGTCTGTTTTCGCGACCAACCAGGAGGTTTCCTGTGTAGCAGCTACCTTCCTCGCAGGAAAGGGCTTGGTTTGTCTGCCCTACCACAGCTGACACTGCAAAGAAATCAAATAATAAACTCAGTCATTGGGTTGACTTAAATAAATATAAGGCTTTCATTTTTATATTTACATGTTTTCAATCAAATTAAATAACAGATAATATGTAAAAACATATCAAATAAAATAAATAAGTAACTCTGAGTATGCCCACGTTGGAGCGGCATTTTTAATTGCCGAACTGTGATGTTCGACATGTGTTAGTTTCGCCGTTCCTGCATGGATCAATCCGTGAAGCCTCCAGTAAAGTTCGTCGCTGCCGAAACCATGCAGTAGGCTGCGGTGGTTCTTCAATGACGGGGAGTTTGCACGTCGACGAGGCGGAGCTGTGAATTCCCGAGAGCGTCGAACTTTACGACACACAGACTTGTGACTTGGGTACTGTGTGAGTTTTCTTTTCCTCCGAGCTGCGGTCGTCGGACTTTGTTGTACCAATTGCATGAAGCAACGACGGTACGAAAGCAGAGAGCACCGAGGGGGCCGACCATTTTTCCACACCGGGCTTCATCACATCGCGTACCTTGGAAGGACTGGTCTTCAGCTCTCTCCGAGAAAGCCGAGGTATATCAGAGGCTGTTGGGTCTTCAACCCTATTTTGCCTGGGCTGCTCGCCCCCCGTTTATATTCAATTCATGTCACAACTGGTTAACTGCCTTTTTGTATTGCCTTATTTTTGTTTACGTAATGGTTTATATTAAATTTAATTTAACATACTTGCTGTTTCATATTATGCTGGTCTGTTTGACTACTTTTGTTACCCTTATTTTTAGGGCGGGGTTATTTTTTGAAGTCTCTGGCCTTTAGGAATTTGGATCGTAACACCCACCAAAATACCATGTCACATGTACAATTTATGAATGATGCCTGCTTATTTTTCGCTTAGCAGCTCTATGAGATTGGGCCCTGGAGTACAGACTGTTGTCTGGTCCGACTTTAGTCATACCATGGAGGAACAGGTAGCCCATGGAGGTAGCCTAACAATACCTGAATAGAAACCTTTATACTCTAGACATTCCAAAACCACAAACACGCCCCCCCCCCCCCAAACAGGCTTACATAAATCATTCTTTCTTTTGGGAATCTCCTGGGTATTAAATCTTCAGCCTGGAGTGGTGTGACTTCACACCATGAACTGTACTGGCCCTATACCAAAATACCTGCCATTGATCAGCTCTGAACATAGCCAGGTATTTTATGTAATGACCTATAAAGTAAAACAAGCGACCCAATTGAACTTTTGAGTGTGCTCTCCCAAACCTCTGAACTTTGTCTTTGATATGTGTAGGGTGCACTGCACTAAATACATGCAGTGACACAATCGGTCCCAAAGTGAATTTTTTAAACCTGCAACTTTATCTGTACATCAAATATTGTGCCCTGTGTTTTGATGACTGTTAACCTAGAGCATCTTAAATATCTGACCAAATGCCCCATGTTGATCCTCACAATCCCGCAGCTCTTTTTCTTTCAGTGATCTTCAGATTACTGAAAAGTGTTCACTGAAAGTGTCTACTTTTGATTACTGAGTATTTGTAATTGGCAACCACTTCTCCTTCCAGTCAGCATGGTCGCTACAAGGAGCGATCATCCTGATGCTTGCATTCCATCTGTGTGGTCAGGCATGGATAAAGACCCAAGGAATAAGGAAATCAGCTCACCAGCACCATGTTTACCCTCAAAGAGATTCCATTGTGTGCCTGCTATTCAGCATTATGCTATGTTTAAACACAAGGGATCCTGTAGGTGGTTATGAAGGCACAGGGTATGTTTTTTATACTGAGGGAAGCTCTAGAAGTGCTGGACCTGGGATCGGGGATGACTGAGTCAGATCAACAGTTGTCTGGAAACACATCAAGACATTGTAGGATCCATGGCATGCCCCCTTGGTGTATCCCAGGGATGTCATGTGGGTGCTAGTGGGGTGGGTTTGGGTGGGTGCTGGTGGGGTGGGTTTGGGTAGGTGCTGTTGGTACTTTTGTGATATTTGTGGTGCTTTTAAAATTTGTGCAAGCAATGTTATTTCAGTTTGGTGATCATCCAGCAACTTCAATAGGGACAGTTGCCTTGGAGTGGGCAGTTTGACCTATAACAAGCACCTGAAAGCGTTTGTTACGCTTAAACATGCTTTTTTAAAGCCCAAATCACCCAATCCAAATCAACATGTCCCTTTAAGCAATCACAGGGGGTAAGGTTTAAGTTTCCAAAACCTAAATGCAAACTTTTAGAGACTAGTTTCAGTTTACAGAGCTTCTCTGTGTGTCTCTTAACAAAGTTAACCATCTCTACGCAAACCAATCTTAAAGTCACCTGGAAATAGAATTTTTTTTCTTTCAAACATAAGAGTATATGCTTACGAACAATAAAACAATTTTTTTAGTAATTGTTTGTCACGATTTATATGTTTAAAAAATATACAAAGTTGTTTGGGGGGCTGACTCCGCCTACCCCTTTTGTGACGTCAATCGAGGCAGACTTTGCCTGCAATGCGTATAGTAAACACACGTGCAAAGTACATGTACGTTCAAGTCGTGAGTTGGTACATTTCAAAAAGTGTTTTTCTGCATTCAGCAGCAATACACCTGGTCGGCATTGCCAGAAAAAAACAAACATTTTTTTTTTTTGAAACGTACAAACTCACGGCTTGGTCCGTACATGTACTTTGCAATTGTGTTTACTCTACGCATTACAGGCAAAGTAAATGTCACGAACAGCGCCCTCTCGGGTCGGGTCGGGGTCTACTCTTAAATTTGTGAATAACATAAGAACTGATTTTTTAAAACCTTAGTTAACTGTTCATTCACATTCCACTCATCAAAACACATATGTTAGTGACAAAAGCTTTATTTTGAAAAAATACCACTTCCAGGTGACTTTAATCTAATTATGTTGAGTCACTTTCAGATTGGCTCAAATTCTGAAAAACAATTCTTTGATAAATTTGTCATGGCACTATTCTCAATATCAGCACTAGCTACACAGAGGAGGCAAGAATATCCGTTTCTTGCCTTTTCTTTTTAGTCTAAATAAAATGTAATTGCAAGTAAACCACAAGGGAAACTGACTGGGTAAGTTTTTAAATGTTTTGGGTTTGAATAAAGACAAACTGACTGGAGTAAGACTTGAACCAACAACCTCCGGATAAAGGTACCAGTGCTCTACCAACTGAGGTGTCCCTTTTGACTCTTATTATACTTGTAGTCTTGTAGCTGCTGTTATCTGTGGCTATCAAGTGGTCCCGATCCTAGTTCTGAAACTTAGTGTTCTTTAAGCATGGTAACTTTAATTGCTTCTCTTCACCCAGGAGTATAGGGCAGCAAGAATGCTCTTATGATTGATTTAGCTTGATGCGTTACTTGAATGCACGCATTAGGCAGCACTGGCTGCATACTCCCCAGGGAGTCAAGATGGTTTAAGAAATGAAATAATTGGCCTAGAGACTGAGTTATAATGATGGTGCTCTCCAAGGGTAAAAATTGCACCTGGAATCTAGTAATAGTAACATGTAAGGTCTACATGTAAAGGTCAGCCACACAATAACCAACTAAATCAAGCAAGTCCTAGGACACCAGGATTCTCATTTCAATAATTGATTTTTTACTGCCTGTCAATGGTTGAACAAAGACTTAACACAAAACAGAGACTTATACACCGGATATGAGCCAGTTGATATGAGCCAACAGTTTTCAAATTTGCCTAGCAATTAAGATCAATTCACACATCAATCTTGGCGCTTAAGCCCTAGCAACTGCAATTTAGTGCAGACTTGGTTTTTGTCGCTGACAATACCTTCAGACAAAAAGTTTTTAACTATGCTAGTTCTTAGCTTGCCATGGCTGCTTGCTGTACATAGCATTCAGTCGGTATAACGTACCCACGAACAAAAAAACAGTCTTTATGCAATTAATTTTTGATTTCACACATGGTGTCCTTTCCCAGGAGTAGTTCAGACTGGGTCGAGGACTCCAGAGTTGAGACAGAGTGTCATTTGGCCCTGATGGGAAACAATGATTACAACAAACCAGAAATGTAGCAATGCAGGCAATGGTAACAACCTGGAGAGATCATACAGTACCCCACAATAAACCAAACCATTCAAGCTAGTTGGGCCACATCAGAATCTCTGAATGTATGCAAGCTTGCGTAACGGTGGTTTATACACAGGATTATACACCGGATGTGGGCCAACAGTTTTCAAAAGGGATGCAAAAGTTTGCTGTTAACGTCACGAGGTGAGAACTGGTAACCTTCATGTATGATATCTTTAAAAAACATGAATAGACTAAAAGATAACTGAGTCTCCATTATTTTTTTTGTCAAAAGCAGTGCATTTCTTTGGCACCAATAAGGCCAGACAAAAAAAAGTATTTAAATGTGTTAAAAAATTAGTTACAGCTACACAATCAGGTAAATGTACCATACAATATAGACCAATTTTCAAATCATCACATCTGGACAAAGTCATCATTTAGTAAGCCCTGTGATGTGTTATAGTAATTCCACAAATGTAAGGAATAAAATGAGGTATGTTGGAGTAGTATTGGACTTTTTTAAATGGGAAAAAATTTGCAATCAAACTACCTCGCATTTTGCGACCTTTGAAAACTTAGCGTTTAAGACATGTACCGAAGGTGGGCTGTAATGGTGACAGTGATGAGACCGATGTTAAAAGCGGAGCCATTTAAAACAGCTCAACAAGGTGGGCTACATACAATACAACTAAATTGTATAATACATGACATTGACAAACTAGTCTCCAAGCACTTCTTGGAATAAGTGAAATTATTCTTGGAATAAGTGAAATGGCATTAGGTGTTCAAAGACAACCTGATGAAACAATAAAAAACTTAAGCATCCATTGTGAAGTGATGTCTTTTAAAAACACTCAAATTGACAAAGACTTTTCAGTAATTAGGTTTTATTTGAAAGAGTGCATAATTTATCTCATGTTAATTGGTAAAGCAGTTTGTCCCAGCTTTTTACTTTCTTCATTCAAGCAATATTTCTTCAACCAAGTTTTGACAGTTAATTGCCTACTTTTTGGCATGGGGCATTCCATTTAAAAATCTCCCCATCTTGTGTCAAACAATGTACTGTATTTCGACCAACAATTTTCAAATTAAACTTTTATACATCGATTTTGACAGTACACCAATGCTTCTCCCCTACAGTAATATCCACTTTTTAATAAACACAAAAGACTGACAGTAGGTCCCCTACTATGACAATGGTGGCAGGAAGTCAACTAGTAATCAATGGTGATTTCAAAGTTAGAGCACTCTAATCCCCGATTTAATCTCCCCTACATGCCTGATTTACCCTCTTGTTGTCGCTTTTTTTTTTACAGGATTTTTTGTTACCTCACTCAATGCTATCCTGAAGGTACAGAACAAAGCATCTTTTATATGGTTTGGTGAGAATACAGGAAGGGACAAGGCAAGTATTGGAATTGTATCCATTTTATGCCTCCACGCTTTTGGTCATTGCCTCGGTGCCCTGGTTATTGCCTTGGTGCCCCTTGGCCTTGGTGCCCTTTGGTCTTTGCCTTGGTGCCCTGGCCAGTGCCTTGGTGCACTTTGGCTATTGCTTTGGTGCCCCTTGGCCTTGGTACCCTGGTCCTTGCCTTGGTGCCCCTGGTCATCGCCTTGGTGCCCTGGTCATTGCCTTGGTGCCCTGGTCATTGCCTTGGTGCCCCTTGGCCTTGGTGCCCTTTGGTCTTTGCCTTGGTGCCCTGGTCAGTGCCTTAGTTCACTTTGGCTATTGCTTTGGTGCCCCTTGGCCTTGGTACCCTGGTCCTTGCCTTGGTGCCCCTGGTCATCGCCTTGGTGCCCTGGTCATTGCCTTGGTGCCCTTCGGCCTTGGTGCCCTTTGGTCATTGCCTTGGTGCCCTGGTCATTGCCTTGGTGCCCTTTGGCCTTGGTGCCCTGGTCATTTCTTGGTGCCCTGGTCATTGCCTTGGTGCCCTTTGGTTATTGCTTTGGTGCCCTTTGGCCTTGGTGCCCTGGTCATTGCCTTGGTGCCCTGGTCATTGTCTTGGTGCCCTTTGGTCATTGCTTTGGTGCCCCTTGGCCTTGGTGCCCTTTGGTTATTGCTTTGGTGCCATTGTAGTGTTCAAGTAAAATAATTGAATACAAGAAACCTTACCAGTAATGTTTCTAAGACTATGTGTGTACCATGTGTATTTTTGAATATTGAGCATTTTGTACTGTACCCCTGTAAGTTATGTGAGTTTTTTTAGTTGGGTGCACCCTTAGAATAAGCATATAGCTTTAAGTATCATGTTTGTTGACACAGGGTTGACCAGTTATAAAACCAACCCTTACACAACCCTCATGACCTGTATAGCCACAACACCCTGGGCTGCTCAACCTGTGCTCAACCTTTTCTCTCCACAGGCCTCATTCAGTCTTGTCCTTTCTATGGTCTAAGAACAGAGTTGCTCCATAACAAAAAGATGATTGCCTAGCCTCTCCTGGCAGCCAAAACCCACCATGAACAGGTGATCTCTGCATTGACTACAGCTACCCAGTGGTCTACATCATGCACAGAAACTGAATACCTTCTGTTGCTCACAATGAGAGGTCATCGATGAACAATAAAGGCTTTTATAAACTACAAACCTTGGAATATATGGACAAAAACAAGCCCTTTTGCAGGGGGTGATCACTTTATAGACTGTCTTGCATCCACACAATGCAAAGAAATTACATCATGTACCAATCCATTGTACACATTGGCATAAGAAATTAAGTCACAGACTCGATTTTGTAAAACAGAAGCATCTCCAGTTAAGTTAATAACTTTAAGCTAACAAAGCAAGAAGATAAACACAATTTACAGAGAGGGTACCCAATAGAATAGGTAGTCTTCATACTGTTTTCTAATTGGTGTTAAGGCAGAGTCGCACTACAGCGATAATGTTTTCATTCTCAGTATCGAGGCCTGTGTGACCAGGCCTTAAATCTTGGTTTTAAAATTGTTTGAAACTATCCTATGTGCATTCTGGAGCACTATTTATAAATTGTTTCATCTTGATGATTTTTGTGAAATTGTCCTCACTTTGTGAATTGTCCTCACTTTGTGAATAGTGCTATATGGAGAACTTTTTAAAAGCATGATTCACACAAATATAACTGCAGTTACAATCTGTCCAGCTTTTTTCAAAAACAGAGTTTAATAAATTACGCCTAGGCATTGTTGGCCTAGGCCTTTATTAAATCTGTAGGGTAAGCTTGCTACCCAAAAGGGATCACATATTACACCTGCACCTATTGACCCTATTGACCTGATGTCATCACCAACCATCAATAAATCTTGGCAGTATCACATCGGGTGTTAGATTCCCTGTGTGTCACTGTCAAGTGCATATTTTAATGTACGCATGCGTGATGAGCAAACCATGCAAGGAACTAATAAAATTACACATTGCCGTTACAGACTCACATAGTGTTTAACACTCTTCGGGGAAAGAAGAAACTCAATTTTAAATAGACTCACCATGGTTGGGTTATTTTATAACACAACAATGTGAGAGAATACAAATATAAAAATTAAAAAAAATTACTTAGAAAGACATATAAAAAAGTGGCCTGACGTTTGCCCTTAACTTTCCAGTGACTAGCAAGCAGGACCACTTGGAATGAATTCTGACTGGTCCTCATGTGCTTTAACTGGCCTTGGCCAGCGGACCACTGTATTGGAGAACACTGTGAGTGGCAGGCAGACCCTTTCTTCCAGAAAAACTAAGTTCCGTTACACACACTTCTAGCGCTGATTAAAATAGTGACAAACAAGAAAGACGGACATCTGAAAATAATCAGGTAGGCCCTACAATGTACATGACAATGTAAATCCAAACTGGAATTTGTTCTGAATCAGATATGACCTGATCTCAATCTTGACACCAATATTTGTTTGTATTACCTCCAGATTCTTGTAGTGAAATACTTTCTTTTATATCTAGTGTCTCTTGTCTTGTATTTCATCTACTCTCAGTACTGTGTCTGAAGGGAATGGCTTTAGATACTGATACTGCGTCTCAGAAGGCACAGATGTCATGACATTGGAATTTTAGAACTCGACTGCAGCATACCTCAGAATGACTGTGTAATAACTTGTCTAAATTCAGAAAAGGGTCTCGAGTGGTCAGAAACCTTACTCAAAACCATCTTTAAGCCTTGAAACTAAATTAGTTTACAGGAAATTCCTTGAGGTTTTGCACTTTTTCCTTTTGTTAAAATCAGCCTTGAAATTACATGCAGGCCTTCGTTGCCCCTGGTCTTGGTGCCCCTTAAAAAGTTTCCAAGGGTCTTGCCCTTTTAAAGTTCCACGCCTGATGAACTGTGTGTTTATTTTCTCCCAGGAATTTTTAATAGCCCAGATTTTGTATTACATCTATCATCCACATGTATTTTTCTTTGAATTGTAGTAGCATCACAAACAGTTTAATAGTAAAATGAAGTAACATGAATGTCACACACTCAAAAATAAACTCTAAGAAACCTATTATTCAGATCTAAAAATGATGAGATACAGTATGACTATGAGCATTACATTTTGAGCTTTAAAGGATTCGGGTACTTTTTCAAAATGTCCACAGATTTACATTAAACTTACAGGGTTTGAAGATAATGATAGTGGAAAGCTTCCCTTCAAATTGCTTACTGAGGTTGTGTAGTTTTTGAAAAATGAGTAAAACAAGTCACAAAATAATTTTCGTCTCCGGAAGACGAAAATTATTTTAGCATGTAAATCCCATTAACCAGTAATGATATTAAACCAAAACCAAAGCAAAACTGGTTAATAAGTTTTTACATGCTAAAACTGAGACAAAAATTATTTGTTTTACTCATTTCTCAAAAACTACAGCACCTCAGTAAGTAAAATTTCAAGGGAAGCTTTCTTCCATTATAATCTTCAAACTGTGTAAGTTTAATGTAAATCTGTGGACATTGTGTTTTGTGTTAGGAAAAAGTACATAGACCCTTTAAACATGCCTGATGCTTCGGTTTTTTAAAGGGCAAGGGCACTAACTTAGGCAGTTTCTCCAAAAGGCAACATACAAGGAAACTGTAAATTTCTGCAGTAGCATTTCAAGGGCAACAAGGCAATGACCAAAGGGGCTCGGAGGCATCTGCCTTTGTTGCCTCCGTGATGTATCAGGCCTAGGCTAACATGCATCTTTGATTACACGGTGTACGTGTACGCACACCTTTTAAGACAGCATAGACCACCTAAGTTAAGCATCAGATATGTGCTTTAACTTTGTGCATAACTAAGTTACAAGCAGTTCTACTGGAATGACCCTTAGATGACCTATAAGGCTGCTGCACCCTGGTCAGATGCCAGAGATGCAAGCTGATCACTGGGAGGAGTCTCACTCAATTCATATGACCTACGACTTGCGACTAACGACTAACGTACATGTAGGTTGGAGTTTTAAGCCTCTACATTGCTGTTACAACATTGGCCATCGGATAAAACATTGCTTTTGACAAAAAAATGCAACATAGGTGTAACTTTGTACTAAATTAAAGAAAAAAGACAAGAAAGGAAGAGGATGGCTAACAAATCAATGCACATCAAACTTTGAACAGTTTGTTTTCTGTGCTTAAACATTATTTCAGATTATTATGATCTCATCTGATCAGCTGGTAAATTGTATGCCTGGTGCAAAAACACGGTGCTGCATACGAAAGACAGCTTACGGAGTTCAAATAACACTGACTGAAGTCACTCCAAAAACCATGATTCTCAAAAAAGTATTGCGCCCGACAGAGTTTTCAGAAATTTATGTAAAATTTCATGTGTATGGAACAATGCTTAAATTTTTTGTGAGAAAGGCAAGTCAAAGATGGTTTGATGGTTATTCTTTGATTTTTTTTTTTTTTTAAGCCGATGATGAAACAAAAACTTGCAGTTACCTCATACATGTACATACGTCCCTCTTGCTGGGAAATATTGAAAAGGGAGCAGTTTTGTGGTTTGCCACCACTTAACATCTCAAGTAATTAAAACTTTTAATTAAAAACAGGGAAATGTGGTCATTCGATGATTGACCTAGGACTTTTCACTTAAAGGTAAGGTCATAGAATGGCAAATACTCAAATAATTAATCACCATAGCAGCTGTCAAAAGTTAACCATTTTGAGCAATAAAATGGTTTGGATAATTTTTCCACCAAAAAACAATCGAATCTGAGAAACAATTACAGCAAGAATTGTTTCTCAGGTTTCTTAAAGACGCTGTCCAGTCACACATGCTGCGACAAGAGATGACAAGAGATGCGTCAAGAGATGCGATTGGTACTCGCTGTCACCTCACCAAACAAGGATGGATCCATGTTCACAGTTTTGTTGCTGTTTTCTAAGCATAAAGACAATGTATCCTATTCAGCTAAACATTCACTGGACTTTTATTGTCTATAAATCAGCTACGGCTGACACAAACTAATCTAAGACCCAACCTTTAAACCACATTTAGATTGACCTGACAAGGACATTTGTCTGGTAGAACCCTTCACCCCAAGCTACATCCTGCAGCTGCAACTAATTAATAAGAATAACTTAAAAGTGGATTGGACAACTGGTCCCTGTGGCCACAAACTAGTTGGTTTCGGTTTTTGTTCTTTTAATCATGTTTCTTCTGACCACTGTTTTAAGCGCAATTTTTTTCCTCACATATTAGGCCTTTAAGTCCTTTGGAGTACTTTTTTTAATCTATGCGCCAGAAAATCATAAATTACACTTACTCTATAATACATGTCGGCCCTATAAGGAAGAAAATCAATTTAACTCTGAAAAAACAGTAGACCAACGTGCAATTTTCAACAAACAATGTCTACTTGTTATTGTGCACAGAACAGACCACAACATGTGAACAGGACTAGGCTGCTAGGCAAGACCTGAAACTATGACATCACACCTTTGGAATTCAAGGCAACCACAGCAATATTAAAGGGCAACAACAATGTTGGTCTGGTCATGTGCTAATTGCAAAGTTCACATATAAATACAAGTTCAGAACCCATGGATGCAAAGCCACATCAGAACAAACTGTGTAAAGAACCGTCGGGCATTCACATTCCTTCCTTTGAACTCAGCTCTGTTACTGTTAGTGTTACAGCGCCTTACATGATTGGAAAATCTTTAAAGTTTACTTGAATTTAGGCAAAACAGAATATTGAAGAAGAAAGCGTGAATTAAATCATGCTCTATTGTGAAGGAAGCAAATATGTAAAAGATGTTTTTTTTTCAACAATTGATAATAGGGCCCGACACATTCAGATTAAAGTTAATTTCATGATTGCAAGCAAGTTCAAGGAGTAAAACGGGTTTATTGCTCAATTTTGTTTTAAGGTTGTTTGGCAGAACAAAACTTGGTTAACAATTTGATCTATCTTTCAAGCAAAAACAAGCAAACTTCTTATCACAAGCAATGTTACAGACATTAGTAACCGGTAACCTGGTGTTGCCGAGCATGGTTTGGTGGGCTCACTGACTTTTATTAGATCAAGCACGAAGCCTACGTTACACATAAGCTGTTTAGCCCCCTGCACACAATGGCATAGAACTACTTAAATCATAAATACAATATTGCTCTTAAAATGTTCTTCGAAGCATTACCAGGATATTAGTCAAAATCAAACTTTATGTGATATTTGGCTGGTAACCATATTTTGGTAAGCCTAACATTGCCCTGCTTAATAGCTGATACCCACATGAATGAACTGACCAGGTTTCCTCTTTAAATAAGATTGAGTTAGTACACAATCAATGAAGACCCAGTGTAAACAAATAATTCTGTGCAAAGTCAAACCATGGTCAAACACACTGTCAAAGAACTGGATCAGCCACAAACCACAAGTAAACAATGCAAATAAATTCTATAAAGATTTTAAACTCCGGAAACTTTGTGAGAATGGAAGTTTGAACAAAAAACAAAGTGGTTTTACAGTGAATTCGGACCTACCTCCATGATTGGACTCAAACGCCTCTCTTAATATTTATGCACGAGGTACATCACAATGATAACTCAAAACGAGGCGATGGGCGTAGCCACTGCAAGTGATTGGGAACGTGCGCCCATAGCCTCATTTTGGGTAAGAATTATGGCGTCATGCTTAAATATTAAGAGAGGCGTATTGGATGCAAATGGCACAAATCTTTTAGAATTTGTTGTCGCGTATTAGTTTTTATGATATTAAATTTTGTTTGTAATGCTGAGAGTGAACACATATCCAAGGTTTGTCTGCCCATGTTTTCCATTCCTATAAGGATTCCTATTTAATGAGGCTTCTATTCTAGTTGGGTATACTGGACAATGGTTATGGACAATTTTTATGATGGATTCTTGCAGACAATGCAGGGTTTGCCCTTACATGTTTCCAGTGACTATCCAGCAGGACCAACTAATTATGACACCAGTTTTTTTAACTTAGTCCATTAAATAGGCCTATGTTTTCCAACACTGAACTAGCAACCCAGACCACTTTAAAGAGAACTTGGACTGGTTTTCAGGTGTTTTTTAAACTACCATTTGGCCAGCGGACCACAAGGGATATATAATTCCATATTTGCTTCTAGATTCCATATTCGCTGGGTCATGTTGCCAAGGGATTTCTATGCAAGTAAAATGTGATTATACTGGTTTGCTGGTATAATTTCAATGAGGGGGTGGGGGGGTTGGGGGGTTGGAGGGGGGATGTTCGTGATAGGGTGGGGGTCGTGATGGGGGGGGGGGTGAGAAATAAACACATTCTTTACATAATGTGATTACTTACCAAGTGTCAGCAGCAGCACACATAATCTGTACCAGTCATGCATTGTGAAATGTTCAGTTAAAAATTCCTGAGCGAAAACAACATCAATGGCCGAGACGCACCGGTGGTTGCACTCCCTTTTCACCGGATGGACAACTTCCGTCCGTTGTCAATTTTTGTGTCTTGCTCCACTGGCAGAAGAGACCTTACCCAATCATGCGAAGACACTTCTGACAAAGAGCTCACTACTATAGTTTCCCTCACCAAGTAGTATTTGGTATTCAAATTGTCTGCCTTTGTTGAGATAAATCTTTTATGTTCCAACTATTCGAGTAGACTCCCTTGTAGTTAAGGGAAAAGCCTGCTCAGGGTAGATGGCCTGTTCCAATGGTCTGTATGACCTATGATACCTATAGCCAGGGTTCACACGTCCAGTGCCCTTTTCCTGAGTGTTTCAACCTGCTTGGACGTCTAACTCAACTGCCTAACCACAAGGGCTGTGAATGAATAAATATAAAATACCAATTGACAAAGTGAAGATTATAACAATGTAAACCAAGTCTGAGATGTATCCTGTTGTTAAACAAGTTCTGAACATGTCTGGTTTAAAGGTGAGATAAAGCCATTGTACCAATAAATGCACCAATATCTCTATTTTAAGTAAGGCATGAGAATGTATCCATGACAATGGCTAGTTATTTAATACAATCCCAAATGCTTCATTGTCCAATTGCCAAAGTGATGGATTCAGAAGGACTGGGGCTGGTCAAGCATTAAAATCTTATCCAAGTCAACAAATTTGGGTGTAAAGAGACATTTTCACAAAGTTATTTCTAGTGTTTTAGTTTTTTTTTAAGCAAAACAAAAGGCCCTAATAAAAATTGTATTTCTGTATTAATTTTTTGCAGACACAGATTACCAGCCAAATTACCATATCATGAGTACCGCTTGTGACTTGTTTCCTACTTGACATCTTCATGAAATTAGGCCCAAAAATGGTTACTCATCTTCAAGTACTTGGAGCAACTTGATCATTTACCCTATTCAGCCCCTGCCATCGCAACTTTTATTTTAGGTTGTACTTCTTTTCCCTAGCTAGTGTAGTCTTCCTCAAAAAGTTTCTGTATCCTTCCGTTCCACCAATCATTCGTTTATATGAAATAAAATACTAAATAGTAGTATCTAATTTACTCAAAAAGAGATATTCCTTTTCCTTTTTGTAAAAATGAGTGAAAATGTGGTGGCAGGATACGGAAACTTTACCAAACCCAATGACATGCTCATACTACTAGTATAGACTCAGTTCAATTTAGGGAAAAGTTTCCGTATGGCGCCACCACTTTTTCATTCGAAATAAAATAATATAGTATCTAATTTACCTGATTGATATATCCCTTTTTGTAAAAATGAGTGAAAAAGTGGTGGCGCCATACGGAAAGTTATCCTGTGTCACTGTGGTGTCCTTTTTAATCGTGAATTTTCACCCTAAAAAGTGCTGAATTATGTTACTCCATGCACGTACACACACACACAAACACAGGCACGGGACACAGTACCAACCCATACCGAGACCATAGCCATAAACCGGGCGCATTGAGACACACGTCCACCCCACACCTCCACGAACAACGCGGTAAAATGGTGACAACCAGCTATCGTCAAAAAATGTACTTTAGAAGCACCATGTTTAAGTGGCATTCTTATCCCAAATAAGACGACTCTATATATGTAATCAAAGCTGAAAGTTCTTACCCACTACAGCTGCAAACGACTGAGCTCCTGCCAGCAAACTTGGCAGTATCAATTCCCCTGAAAACGGCGGATTAATGTGGACGCAGAAAATAATTCTCGGGCGAATTCTTTCCACCACATACAGTTCTCAAGCTCTTACCACACGCCCGTGTCATAAAAGACAGGCCATTGATCCTTTTTAACTTGGATTACAGCCTTTGGTGGTGGGTGCTTCAGAGCGTCGTACCTTCTGCACTGTATTGCATTCAAACCGACTGTTCCCCAAGCTAGGCACCTTTCCTGGGAGAAAAATACCGGAAGTAATGAAAAAAGACTGCACCAAACTTTCGTAGGGGTGAACTTTACAGGTCCGAAAGTTTGTTCTTAAAATTACCCGAACCAAACACAAGAGGGGGCTGTTTATTTAAGACGATGTTGACAATCCCCTGAAATCCATTGTTCTGTTTAAAATGAGTGATTTATTTGTTATACCGGACAGAGTTTATTTGTTGTCCCATCCAAAACTGCCCAAAGCCCATTTAATACAATCTTGTAATGTCGTTTACTATTTTTAAAATAAATTTTGTGGAGGCAACAACAAAAACGTTATAGGAATAAACTAAAAATAGTAAACTTTCGGGAGTACAACCATGTTACTCATCTCTCTAGGGGAGTGACGGCCCTGAAAAGAGCCGTTTTCGTCTGTTCGTCTTCGAGATTTGCGTGTGCAGTGTGTCCGGTGGTCCTTATCTATACGTTTTGTTTTTTAGGGGGGTGTTCGGGGGAGGGGTTCGGGGGTTGGGGGGGGGGGGCTCAATAAAACGGATGGGTCCACGGGCGAAGCCCCAGAGATTCAGATGCTTAGGCGTTCAGGGTAAACCTAAAATCAAGCCTCCGTAGCGACCTAACAACATAGAATCTAGACACACTTCCCAAGCACTTTTAATCTAAACCAGTATTTAAATTTTACTGGAAATGATAACGAAACTTCAGCGAACTGAAAGAGGGGCAAATCCCCCAAATCAACTGTGCTGAAAAAAAAGAGAAAAAAACAAACACGGACGCGAAGTTCGCAGTTTGGACGATCTTATCTGATTGTCTGCCACTCAACAGCGTTTTTAATATAGGTATGATTTGAGTGTCGGTTTTATACTGACAATTATTCCCGATTCAACGATCGCTCCCTGAATATGCCCGTAATTTTGTTCTGCACTCGAAATTGACACTGTCGTAGTGCTTTTTAACGGGGACTGTTTTGGGATGTTTTTTTATAATAAAAAAGGGAAAAAAGAGAATCATAAAAAGAAACACGGGCAAATGTTTGAGGATGGCAATTCTTTAATGTGCAAACAAAAATTCGAGACTCTTTCTGTAAACACTCAAATTGTGTTGCGAATTTGAAAAGATAATTCCTTCCCTGAAAAGGTTTGTTATTAATTTTACGTACAATTAATTTTCCTTTCGTTAATGTTTTCATTAAAATAATTTCAGGTTCAGAAGTAATTCGTCACTAGGGAACATTAAGTGCCTCTCGTTAAAAAACAGCTATTACTGGTAATTTTGATGGTCACTGTTATCTCAAGGATGAACACTAGTTTTTGACGGCTTTAATTGATAATGATTAAGTATAATCATTCATTCCCAACGTGTCTTTGGTACAGACAAAAAGTAATCATCCTGGCTTGAGTCGAGTCGATGTATAAAACAATGCGCATGTCAGGGGACGTATACGCCGGGAAATGCACAGCGACCGAAAGTGCAACTGCATCTTTATCATTGCACTTAAAGGCACTTGTGACTGTCACCAGTGGTCAAAACGGAGGACTCCCACTGCCTGTTTAACGGTGTGATATTGTGCGGTTAACCCTTTAGTCCCTGCACCGCCCGAGTTTGCTGAAATCCAATTTCTCAAGATTCTTGCAGTAAATTACTGGAATCGTAGTTCAAATTTTAAAAGATAGCCATGGCTTAATGTATATGCACAATTTTTTACCCTTTCGGTAATATTTGACAACAAGTACAAGTTCTCATGGGAACAATAAATGCCTCTCGTTAAACGGCTACGGTAATTTTTATGGCGAATGTTTTTGTGCACGGATAAAATGAACACAATAGCTTTTCAAGGCTTTTGTCTGGCTCAATGCTCATACTGATTAAATGCGGTGGCGTTAATTTTCGACAATATCATCATAAATGATGAACAGTTTCCTGTTTACTATTTTTCGTAAGAGCTAAATTATTTCATCATCATTAGCTTCGACAAGACAACTGTGAAGGGAGAATTAATAACGATCTATAACAACTAGATATATTAACAAATGCGTAGACCTACTAATGACTATCGAGTTTTCTTTTGATGTTCCTTTTTTTCTACAAACACAAGCTAGCGAGGTTTCCTCGTACCGCATACAGTGTATCGCTATATGCGGCTGGGCGGTACAGCGGCTAAATGGTTAAAACAATTCAGTCGAAACGTTTTCTTATTGAGTTTCTGCAATAAAGAAAGTAAGGCACAGTTAAAGAGATTTGCAAGTAACAATAATTATGTGCTGAAATCAACCAAGATGTGTAATTAACATGCAGTTTATATGTGGGTCTATTGTTGTTCCCGAAGCGAATTCCAACCTCCCCCCTCGTTATTATACTCGGGACCCAATCTAAATCATTGTCAACAGGGGAAAAAAACCTGCTTTTTGAAGCAAAACATGAGCGACACAGTCACAACAGTACATTAAAAGTGGACGTGTTTTCACACACGCAATTTATTTACAAAAATAGTTTGAAGAAGCATATTATGCACACCGGCTCTTTTCAGAGCAAACACTCCCACACAAGAGCATACACTTTGTTGTACCCGCAAGTTTACTATAATAATATGAAGGAAATAAAAGTTTCATAGTATAAAAGACTGGTTTCGCGTGTGAACAGGGAACACCAATACTGTGTTATTTTGTGGCATCATCTTTAAAGGCAGTGGACACTATTGATAATTGTCAAACACCAGTCTTCTCATTTGCTGTATCTAAACATATGCATAAAATAACAAACTAGTGAAAATCTGAGCTCAATTGGTCGTCGAGGTTGCGAGATAATAGTGAACAAAAAATATCCTTGTCACTTGAAGTTGTGTGCGTTTAGATGGTTGATTTGGAGACCTCAAATTCTAAACCTGAGGTCTCGAAATCAAATTCGTGGAAAATTACTTATCTCTCGAAAACTATGTCACTTCAGAGGGAGCTGTTTCTCACAATGTTTTATACCATCAACCTCTCCCCATTACTCGTCACCAAGAAAGGTTTTATGCTAATAACTATTTTGAGCAGTTACCAATAGTGTCCACTGCCTTTAAAGCCATTGGACCCTTTCGGTACAGAAAAAAAAAGTTCACAGATTTACAAATAATTTACAGGGTTTACAGAAGGTAATGGTGAAAGACTTCTCTTGAAATATTAGTCCATGAAAATGCTTTACTTTTTGAGAAAACAGTAAAACAATATAAATTCTCGTTAGCGAGAATTACGGATTTATTTTAAACACATGTCATGAAGAAGAGTGGGTTTTCCCGTTATTTTCTCCCGACTCCGATGACCGATTGAGCCTAAATTTTCACATGTTTGTTGTTTTATACATAAGTTGTGATACACGAAGTGTGGGACTTGGACAATACTGTTTACCGAAAGTGTATAATGGCTTTAATAGGCATTTGCCGTAACTATACTACTTTAATGTATGACCTTAGGTAAGTTTGATGTAATGATAGTGGAAAGCTTCCTTTCAAATTATTACTTACTGAGGTGCTGTAGTTTTTGAGAAATGAGTAAAACAATGCCATGAAAATACGTTTGTAAATGCTTAAAATAATTTTGGTCTCATGAGACCAAAATTATTTTCATGACATTGTTTTACTCATTTCCCAAAAACTACAGCACCTCAGCACGTAATATTTTCAGGGAAGCTTTCTACTATATCATTATCTTCAAACTGTGTAAGTTTGGTGTAAATCTGTGGACATTGTGTTTTTTGTGCTACAAAAAGTACATACACCCAGGCCCATGGTCAACTTGGTGTCCCTGTTACACTGCGATACTATGTTTTGACATAATATGAGACATAATAATCCAAATTTAAAATTTACAATATGAACAAACAGCTATTCCCCATAATTTTAAATTATAGTGATATGACAAGCAACCCATCTTTGAACAAAAAACTACACAATGTCACACTGTTGACCCCTTTGTAGAATTAGCCACATACAAAAGAAAGAAATAGACTAAATAACCTGCATAATATACGGCACTAATTATGTGCAAGTAATACATAAAATATTATATAACAATGAGTGCATCGTTGTACAATACTATCGTGAGGTGCAATCTGGGCTATTCCATTTTCCCAGGCGAAGCTGAGTAAATGACAAAGCAAATTTCACCGAGTGCCAGCGACACTAACACGAACGAAATTAATTCAATGAATAATTATAACACAAACATGGATCCTTTTTAAATTTTAAAATAATATTGTCTGTTCAAAAAGATTTTGTTATTAATTATGTTTTATATATTTCTTTTTTTACATTAGAGCAAATAATTGTTGCGACATTCAGGGCAAAAGACTTTTGTCGAAGTCCGTTGCGGGGCTGACGGTACTTGAATGCATATAGATGACGGGGTTGATGCAAAAGTTGGTCGCTATCATGATAAGGAAATAGTGTAAAACCACTCGTTGAATTTGTCACTAATATATGTGTTTTGATGAGTGGAATGTGAATAAACAGTTAACTAAGGTTTTAAAAAATCAGTTCTTATGTTATTTACAAATTTAAGAGTAGACCCCGACCCGAGAGGGCGCTGTTCGTGACGTCAATCGAGGCAGACTTTGCCTGTAATGCGTAGAGTAAACACAATTGCGAAGTACATGTACGGACCAAGTCGTGAGTTTGTACGTTTCAAAAAAAAAAAAACATTGTTTTTTTCCGGCAATGCCGACCAGGTGTATTGCTGCTGAATGCAGAAAAACACTTTTTGAAATGTACCAACTCACGACTTGGACGTACATGTACTTTGCACGTGTGTTTACTATACGCATTGCAGGCAAAGTCTGCCTCGATTGACGTCACAAAAGGGGTAGGCGGAGTCAGCCCCAAACAACTTTATATATTTTTTAAACATATAAATCGTGACAAACAATTACTAAAAAAATTGTTTTATTGTTCGTAAGCATATACTCTTATGTTTGAAAACAAATTCTATTTCCAGGTGACTTTAAGTATCCATGGTAACGTTTTACAGAGATGCAGTGCTGAAATGGGAAACAATGCGATAGGTAGAACTAACTAAATAAAAATAAAACTACCTACAATCTATATAAACAACAAATTAAAAAAAAGAAATTTTGATTGCACTATTTCCTCGAGACCGTGATGTCAAATATAGCTCAAACTTTCAAGGGGTTTGTTAATCTAAGAATGAGAAATGCTCAAACATAAAAGTCGTTTTATATAATGCGTACATCAAATCCTGTAAAGTGTCCCTAAAATCCATTTACCGTCCACCTGCATCATCCAAGAACAGGTCATCTCCTGGTATGTTTTTGGAGGAGTTTTCTACACTTCTAGAGTCAACTGTTCCTGTACCGGGAGAGGTTGTACTATTCGGTGACTTCAACTTACATGTCAACTCACCTGAAGATAGCTACGGTAAGAACCTTCTATATCTTACAGAAATCGCTGGCTTCCACTCACCGCTCCGGTCACACACTTGTCTTGATGTTTTCACGCATAGGGTCAACCGTGATTTCTGATATTACTTGGTGACGAGTAAAGGGTAGAGGTTGATAGTATAAAACATTGTGAGAAAAAGCTCCCTCTGAAGTGCCATGTTTTCGAGAAAGAAGTAATTTTCCACGAATTTGATCAAGCATCTGAAAGCACACAACTTCGTGTGACAATGGTGTTTTTTCTTTCATTATTATCTCGCAACTTCGTAGACCGATTGAGCTCAAATTTTCACAGGTTTGTTATTTCATGTATATAATAAGATACACCAAGTGAGAAGTATGGTCTTTGACAATTACCAATAGTGTCCACTGTCTTTAACTTCCTGTTCCAAAACTCCAGTCTTTTTTGTTGTATATAAGAAGCAGGCACAAATTAGAGGTGTCTTGTTTTATGTGTGTCCTCTGTTGTTTAGGATGTGGGTTCTTTGGAGAGATTTTCTTCAATATCCAAGTTCAAAACTTTGCTTTTCTTTTTTCGAGAGTTTATGAGGCGCTTAGGGTAACCGCCGTTAGATTGGTGACTTTATTACAATTGATTAACTAAAATTTAGTTCATAAATTGATTGGTTGATTTTACATAGTCAAACAATCACACCGATGAAAGGTCATCGGAACCAAAACCAAGGCAATCATACACTTTTTAGTTTCCTTGCGAATCAGTTTCGAACCCGAAGTTATCGAGTCACCTTTCCTGTGCATCGCCTGACTACACAAATTCCATTTGAGAAAGTTAAGAAATTCGTTCAAAATGTGAAGTACATGTAATTGTTTGTTGGATTGGTTGGCCCATCTGAAGATATGTATGTGTTCTTAAAGATGTAAGCTACTGCGGTAGGTAGTACCGGTGAGTTAGGATCCAAATCTGCCGTCAGAGTCAGCCTCCAAACAGTCGATGATCAAGGAATACTCACAGACCACGTAATTTTTACGGGAGCAGCGATTGTCATTCCAAAGTCCTCCATGCCTCATCTCTGCGCAATGCTCACCATCGCAAGTGTGATTATTGGTGTAATTATTTGGCTCGTTCGACGCCCAATTGAAATAGCTACAATGTTGGCCTATCTCACCCGGTTTTTCCCATGTTTTTTCATGCTGTTTGTCGGTACATCCAACCCAAAGATGACTATGATTGAAGGTAGCATCAAACAATTTCCAGACGACCCGGTTTTCATCAAGGGAATCGATGACTACCAAGCCACCACCCTTATCTGAGCAGACTTGAACAGCGTCTTCCCAAGACATCTTGGTATCAAGCAATTCGTAGTGAAATCCAGAAAACCACATAATGAACACTCTTTGACTGGTCGGTGTCAAACCAGGCAGCAAATAAGAGAGTTACGTGAAGCCAAGCCAGCTTCATTGTGACGTTTAGGTTTGGAAACCTACTCAAGTCCTCCCTTAATACACTTTCATCACCCTCTAACAAGTGTCTCACTGTGGGCGAATAAGAACAACCTTTAGGTTGGCCTACCGTCTTCTAACTAACGAAATTAACAGATTGGCTGGCAGAAATTTGTCAGTGAAGAAAAAAAGAAAATACAGCATGCATCACTGCGCAAGCAAGCCGTATACTGTACTGTACTGCTCAAGAAATAGCTGCGGCTCATTTGATAAATTAGTCCCTGTAATAGGTAAACCTAACTGAGCTAATTGAGCTATAAAATGCTATATAGAAAGGTGTGCGGTAACACCATGTAATGACTATCTCTAATGAGTTGGGTGGTTCTGAAAAGAACCGTTGGTTTCAACTCGACGTTTCGATCAGTATGCTCTGATCGCATTCTATAAAATGCTGATAGTCGGTGAAATATTTATGTAAAATTATTATGTGTAAAATCGAACGTATCATTGTGGATTTTATTTGAACGAGTAATTGATGAAGCATATAAAGATTTATATACACAAGAAAGCTGATCTTCTTGTACATGCATGTATTAAAATCAACTGACGATTTGAAGATACCGAATGTATGTGACAATGTAGGACTTTATATTTAAATTATTATTATTAATATTTTGTAGAATAATTTGGATAAAAACTCCAGATCCCCTTTAAACCAGCCTATATTTGCTTGTACCTAGTTTTGCATTATGCATGACCCTTTGAAGACAACAACTAGTTGGACTGTAGTTTGTTACAGTCTGTCCACAGAGCTGCAGTAGAGTTTGTTTTGTGACATATTTTGGAAAAGTCTTTTCGCGAAAACGGTGCCTGAACTGTCAATATCAGCTTACCAAGAGAGAATCCATGTGTGTGTGTCATTTTTGTGGAGCTCAAATTTATTGAAATGAGGCACCTTTTAATAATCAATTTTAATTATCCATTTTAAAGTTTTTGTTGTAAAGACACCATGGTGAATACATTACATACTAGTCTGGTTTGTCAAGACTATTATGTTATGATGTTTAGAATAGATCCAATTGTAAGACGGGAAATAGTCCTATAGGGCTAGGCTAAACGGTAGCATACAGTGCAAACAATGCTCTATATTAAAAAATACACAAAAACTACCAAGTTAGTCTCGCCATGTGTCGCAGCTTTTTACAGCAAGGAACATTATTCAGCTCAAATTCAGCTCAAATTGGGATTTCCAGAGTCCCTCCAAATCATGGACCAATCACGGATTCGTCCAAAATTCATCAAGTTGGAAGTCACTACAACCGTGGAGATTCTACCTCCATGCTACAACCTAAACCTAGTAGCTCCTCGTTTAATTAAAGGCAGTGGACACTATTGGTATCTTTGTCCTATTTTTGTATCCAACGTGATGGTAAGTTCGGTTGTTGAATAGTTGAATAGTTAAGTGCCTATTGGGCACAGTGTAACCTTTTGTAAGCTGGATAATTTTACTATTTTTAGTATAGGGGGCCTAATTATAAATATGGAGCAATATGACCGGTTTGTAATTGAATTAATTCAATTTACTCAACTGTCATTTATATCGTAGGACGTCCTGTTTTCAAGGTGTCCCTAAAATCGTGGACAATCTATTAGTTACCTCTCTGTGCGGGATGTAAACAGTCCCTAGATACAAAAATGTTGGTTTTATTTGCCAAGCAAAGAGCCTCCTTTCCCTTGACCAAAACTTAGAAACACGTAAGGCCCTAAGGGTCCACTGGTTATTTGCACTTATATCCTCCTCTTACCAGTTTTCACGGTATTATGCCTTTTTCTTTGAATTGGGAAACAGATAATGATGCTATATATCAACCGATGCCCTAATTATCTTCATTTGTTTATATTAAGTATGCAAACATATATTAAAACTTGATGGACATTGAAATGTTCACACCACACACCGGTTCTGGTGGTATACTGCACAATCTCCACATATCGCCGATCGGGATGTACACGTACGTGCAGGTGACTGAGCAGCAATGATTTACATGAAGTGAGCCCCCCTGATGATGTTACCCATATCCATAGCTTGAAGTTTACTCTTAAAAATACTAATAGTTGGTGCGTCGCGAATATCCTGCGGTAGTTTGTTCCATTCTGCAAAGGATCTTGGGAGGAAGGAGAATTTGTAACAGTCTTTGTTTGCAGAAGGCTTGATGAAGGCAGTTGCAGCCTGTTGTCTATAGTTCCAACCATTCCCGTGTGCGATTTGGTCTGGTATGAATCAGTGTCTATGGCAATAAGCTTGTGAACGGATTTGTAAAGGAGTGACAAGCGTTGGATGGCCCGCCGGTGTTCAAGTTGTTCCCAGTCGAGTTGTGATATCAGGTTGCTGACGCTATCTTTTCTATTGTTATTGTTAAGGACGAATCTGGCAGATCGCCGTTGAACCCCTTCCAACCGATTTTTGTAGGTGTTGGAAGGGGTTCAACGGCGATCTGCCAGATTCGTCCTTAACAATAACAATAGAAAAGTCACCGATCTTCGATGACTTCAACTGGCCCCATTTGTTTTGAGTTTTTCCTGTTTTCTCGGCAAACAAGAAAGTATGGTTTCCCGGTGAAGCCATACATGGAAGAAACATCTGCAGTGACTACAAGTTTTCTTTGAGACTCTGTGTATGACTCTATAGCCAGCCGTTGTCTTCGTTTTATTCAAAATATTTTTAATGAAATTTTAAAAATTACCATGGTAATTTGCACCAAAAAAAATAATAATAATAATAAAGTGTGAATAATTATTGGCTTTCAAATCTGATTTTTATTTATTTTTTTACCCCTTTTTTTTCTTAAAATTTATAATAAAGCGTATAAATAGTGATAATTGAATCAACAAGCTGATGTTTAAATTTTACTATTAATAATAATGTTGATATGAGGGTTAAAAAATCAAAATCTCCAAAAATATTAAAAAATGATATAAGGCACATGGCTTCTTTAAGCCTCTGTGTTTTTTTTCCAGAATGCTCAGCCAAATATTCAGTGACATGATTTGATCATCGTGAGTTGTGAATTGAAATAGTGTTTGATGAAACTTTTTCGGTGGGCAAATATTTTTATATGGCCTCAACATTATGACATATTTTTTGTACCTTGTAGAAATGCCTAAAACACCAAACTTTGTGCATTTACAAGTGCAAATAACCAGTGGAGCCTTACGTGTTTCTAAGTTTTGGTCAAGGGAGAGGAGACTCTTTGCTTGGCAAATAAAACCAAAATTTGTTATCTAGGGACTGTTTACATCGTGCACAGAGAGGTAAAAGATTTGCCACGATTTTAGGGACACTTTGAAAACAGGACCTCCTACGATAAATGCAAAAAGTTTGGTGTTTTAGACATTTCTACAAGGTACAAATATATGTCATTATGTTGAGGCCAAACAAAAAAATTGCCCACCGAAAAAGTTTCATCAAACACTATTTCAATTCACAATTCACGATGATCAAATCATGTGACTGAACATTCTGTTGAGCATTCTGGAGAACAGATACAGAGGCTTAAAAAAGCCATGTGCCTTATATTATTTTCTAATATTTTTTGAGATTTTTTTTAACCCTCGTATCAATATTATTATAAATATTAAAATTTAAACATCAGCTTGGTGATTAAGTTATCACTTTTATTTTTGCGCCTAATTAAAAATATTAAAGGGAATTTTTTTTAATTAAAATTAAATAAAAATCAGATTTTAAAGCCAATATTACTATTATTTTTTTTTTTTTGCAAATAACCATGGTATTTTTCAAATTGTCATAAAAAAATATTGTGAATAAAATGAAGACTACTGCTGGCTATAGAGTCATATACAGAGTCTCACAGAACACTTGCAGTCACTGCAGATATTTTTTCTACGTATGGCTTCACCGGGAAACCATTCTTTCTCGTTTGCCTTGAAAACAGGAAAAACTCAAAACAAATGGGACCAGTTGAATTCATTGAAGATCGGTGTGTGGTGTGAAAATTTCAATGTCCATCAAGTTTTAATTTATGTTTGCATACTTAATATAAACAAATGAAGATAATTAGGGCATCAGTTGATATATCGCATCATTTTTTTTTCCCAATTCAAAGAAAAAGGCATAATACCGTGAAAACTGGTAAGAGGAGGATATATCCCTCACGACAATAACGATACTGGTTCATTGAATTTTGGAAACGCATTATCTCCTTTTTTTCTTTTTCTATCTTGCCAAAACTAGGCTCTATGTTATCATGGTCACGTGTCCTTTTTGAACTCTCATTGGCCATGTGGGCGACAGAAAATCAACTACGCAATCTCAAAAATTTGTTAAAATGATAAATTCTTATAATTCAGTCCTCAACTACTCCATTTTACCACTACACTACAAATGCTGATTGTTCCCGAACTCTGCCGAACGCCTCTGCGAAGTCACGACACATGACGAGCGTGTGCATATTATTTTTTTTCCCTGGACAAATGTGGAGAATTATCTGCACACGATCTGTGCTTTGTGTACAAAACATACGGACACGCGTCTGGGAACCAGACGTCTGGTGTTCACAAGCAAGGCTGTTCACGGCAAGCCCATGGGTAACGTCAGTTTCAATTTTCTTTTCCAGAATATTGACACCAAAGGAGAAAATTCAACAATAAAAAAAAAAACCATCTTGGATTTTCGGCTACAAGGAACATGAGTCAGGTAAAAATATTTTTACAAAATTCAACTGTACAGCCATCGATTTCACCAAACTCACCGGCAGGACCTTTATACCCTGGACTCTGTCACGTTGCATGCAACGGAGGAGTCCAACCTGGGCTACATGCTGGCCGTACCCGCCGCAAATCGCCATATTATTATAAGGGCGCTTTTTCGTAACGTGGCTGGAGAAGCGAAGGGCTGTAACAAATTTAAGCGTATCCTTTTCCTAGGGAGGATGAGTGTTTTACCTACTTTCTCACGTGGTGCATATAAATCCAACCAAGCATGCACTCAGTAGTGGTGTGGTCAAAGATGGAAGACTTTCATCTTTCATGTTAACGCATGAAGCTGGCATGGAGACACAGTATAGTGCATACAATTAGAGGGTACTTTTGACAGGCTTGGTAGGTAGTGCGCAAATGAGAAAGAAGGTAAAACATGACCATTTATGCTAAGTGGCCCTCATCTTTCCTGGGGAAAAAAATACAACTGACTATTGAGATCAATGTAAGGGAGCATTCGCTAAACTGAAGTAGTCTCTGTTGTCCAGAATTTGAGAACAGATTTTGGGTGAATTAGCGTCCGGTCTGTGAGTGTACACGTTGTTATGGTTGTTAAGCGTGGGCATGTCAACGTTAGACTTGATTAGAGACCCGTTATTGTGCGAGAGGTCTCTATCAGACATTAAAATGTAAATCCTGTGTGCCTACCGCTCAACTCACGGCTACACTTAGCCCCATCGCAAAGAAGGTATAAAAACATGTTATTACTACAAGGAAAGAGAGGGTCTGAAAAAAACATCCTTGCAGTCCCCCCCCCAAAAAAAAAGAAAGTCCGTTTATAGACACATCCTCATTGTCAATTGGTTCCTCTGGTCATTGTTTGTCGACTACCCCACACTTGTCGACCTGACAAAAATACAAAGATAGTACCAAGAAGTCACCCTAACCCATACTTATAAACACATTAGTTTACAGTTTTAAATTTACAGAATTCAGAGATGTTGCGCTCAAAACCAATGATGGCGATACCTACTGTACGTGAGGTTGTGTATTGTTTGTCTCTAGAAACTCTTAACTGGGTAATTCTCGCGCATGCGAGGAGGCTTTCACTACCTCCATGTTCAGAGCATCACATACAAATGGCTAGACAGGACAATGCTGCCTTTTTTAATAGCGAATCAAATGAGTACATGTATAAGCACGGCACTGACAAATTTGTTAAATGTTTTATGCACATTCATCTTTTCCATGTTTAGTCCATCAGTAAATATCTCTATTCTTAATTTCTCGCTTGAAAGCAAAATGTTTTTTTTTTCCAGATAAATGTCTTCAACAATCCCAAGTGACGTTGGAATAGATTGCTCAAATAAAGCACACTAGATGTTTGTGGAAAGAAACTCTACAAAAGCATTCACTCTGGAATTCATTGTGGACTCCGTACGAGCGGTTAACTCGGGGTTGTAGTCTTACAAAGCTTTTATTGAGAACTGAAACATTTGAATTTCCACCATGATGTAATGCTGGCTGAATTTTATTAGAAAATGAATAAGTCTTTAAGAAATGGTAATGGAAGAGTGTTCTTGCGAGGAAGCCCCAAACTACGCAGTGTGAGTGTCAATCTTGGGAAAAAGCTACTTGTTTGTGACAATATTGTTGCAAAGCCATCAACCGAAGAAAACCTGTCACTAAACATCAGTTTTTCCAGACTAAAGAAAGTCCATTTGTATGTGATATATGTGGAAAAGCCTCCTCCCTTGCATGTAAGACCGACCAGAAAGACAATCAGCAAGGTAAAACTAGAGAGAAAAATAGAGAAAGATGTAATACTGACAACAAGCCATTTGTTTGTGAACATTGCGGAAAGGGCTTTGCATGGAAGCGTAACCTGCACACTCATGAGCGTGTTTACACTGGAGATATATCATTTGTATGCAACAAATGTGGTAAAGGTTTCACACGAAGTGATTTTCTTACCAATCATGAGCGTGTCCACACTGGGGAGAAACCATTTGTTTGTGACGATTGTGGGAAAGCCTTTACACTAAAACATAGTCTGACCGACCATGAGCGTGTCCACACTGGAGAGAAACCATTTATATGCAAAAATTGTGGTAAAGCTTTCACACAAAGTCATCATCTTACCATCCACCAGCGTGTCCACACTGGAGAGAAACCATTTGCTTGTGAGGTTTGTGCCAAAGCATTCGCCCATAAGCTTTCACTGACAGTCCACCAGTGTGTCCACACTGGAGAAAAACCATTTGTTTGTGACATTTGTGGAAAAGCTTTCACACAGAAGCAGCAGTTGACCAGCCACCAGCGTGTCCACACTGGGGAGAAACCATTTGTTTGTGACGATTGTGGGAAAGCCTTTACACTAAAACATAGTGTGACCATCCATAATCATGTTCACACTGGAGAGAAACCATTCTTTTGTGACATTTGTGGAAAGTGCTTTGCCTATAAGCTTACTCTGACCAGACATCAGCGTGCCCACACTGGAAAGAAACCATTCGTTTGTGACATTTGTGAAAAGGCTTTCGCACTAAGGGATACCCTGATCATCCACAATCGTGTCCACGCTGAAGAGAAACCATTCGTTTGTGACAGTTGTGGAAAAGCTTTTACACAGAAACCTTATCTGACTGACCATCGGCGTGTCCACACTGGAGAGAAACCATTAGTTTGTGACATTTGTGAAAAAGCTTTCACACTTAAGCATTATCTGACCCTCCATCAACGTGTCCACACTGGAGAAAAACCATGTGTTTGTGACATTTGTGGAAAAGCTTTTGCAAATAGGTCTAACCTGACCGTCCATCAACGTGTCCACACTGGAGAAAAACCATTCGTTTGTAACTATTGTGAAAAAACCTTCTCTCATCAGCCTCATCTGACCCGACATCTGCGTATTCACACTGGAGAGAAACCATTTGGCTCAATGCTGATTATTTGCGAAGGCGTTAGTTTTCGACAATATCACCATAAATGATAAATACAGTTTCATTTGTGTTTACTAATGAGCGTTTTGTTGGGTAAGAGCTAAAATTATTTCATCATCATTAGCTTCGACAAGTCAACTGTGAAGGGATGAATCAATAATGATCTATAAAAAAATAGATGAATTCACCAATGCGTACCCTACTAATGACTATCTAGTTTTATTTTGATGTTTCTTTTTATTCTACAAACAAAAGCTGTAGCGAGGTTTCCTCCTACTGCATTATACAGTGTATCACTTTAAGTGGCTGGGCGGTCCAGTGGCTTAATGGTTAATATCTTACTGATGACCATTATATAATAATTGTAACGGAGAATTATTCTATTCTACAAAACGAACCAACTTAAACCGGGGGAAAATTGCCCATCAGGTTTTTTTGGTTCCATTAAAAATTATTCAAGAAACTGAGTAATATAGTTTTCTAAAAATGCTACGAACAAATCATCGCTGAAAATGTTCAGTCGTGAAAAATATTGTGATACAGCCAATATTATGATCTAGGCATGAGGCTAAAACCTGACTATCTAACACTGTGGTTTGGGGGAAAAGTTATTGACTGGAACAAGCGGCACGTTTCGAAACAATAGCGAGGTTTAGCTGCAGGTAACACGAGCAAACACGTGACCGTCTAACGTCAACGAATTGTTTGGTTTTTAAGGTGACGTCACCACTTAAAGCCTATATCATGCTTACCTTTGACGTCTGCACGTGACGTGAAATTAATTGTAACTTAACGTATTTAAGGCAGTGGACACTATTGGTAATTACTCAAAATAATTATTAGCATAATATGGAGGGGTTGATAGTATAAAACATTGTGAGAAACGGCTCCTTCTGAAGTAATGTAGTTTTCGAGAAAGAAGTAATTTTCCATGAATTTGATTTCGAGACCTCAAGTTTAGAATTTGAGGTCTCGAAATCAAGCAAAATTTTGTGATGTTGTTCACGTTAACGTATACTGTTTGTGCGTAACTTTCATGTATTTGCTCCCCTAACGTGCAGCTAAACCTCCCTAGTTTTTGTCATATTTTGTTCTTATAATAGAGTTTATTTGGATAAATCGATTTGATGTAAAAATGTTGAAGATGTACAACATATATTCTTCAGTTTCAGACATTTCCACTTTATGGTTTCAGAACAAATGAAGACATTAGGCCTATTGTTTCAGGTAGTGAAATACAATGATTAAAATGCTAACTGAAAAGATCATTGCAATGATTGGTTGAATGGTTGCGTAGTCATTGACTTCCAGCATAGCGAATATACGTAATGGTGCCCCACTACCGCCACGAATCTTCATAGGCAAAGCATGTACTCTAGCTCCCGTAGTAGGTAGTTTATCCAAGTTGGCGACGTTCTCCATTCCATATACATTGGCAGCTAACAGATTCCGATGAGCTAAAAAATCAAGACTTTGTCCGTAGTCAACAGAGGGCGTGTCGATTCCAATGCCCGATATCTGTCGATTTGACACCAACCACGAAGCAGCTTCGGGAGCGATCCCTGGGAACTGATATAACGAATTACCCTGATCATCAAGGTAGGTATCATCCCGAGTGGATCCGAAGTACGACAGACGGTCGGGATAGAAAGCTCCCCAACCGGTGTAAACAAACAGTAAACAACCGTCTGGTATTTTCCCATTGATTCCTTCCCAGTCGTGAAGATCCTTGGTAGTCAATTGATAATTGCGATTATTTGAGGCTTGTTTTGAGATGTCAACTCGTACTGCGGGTCCAACCAATTTACTGATGGGTATTTCATGAACTCGTAGTTTGCCTTCTGAGAAGTGGGCAGGGGCATCGAGGTGAGTTCCACCGTGTTCTGCTGCCGCAAATTTATTTTCTTCATACCTACAGAGAGAAGCAAGCAGACATACAAGAAAAAAGACAATAAAATCACAACTTTTACGCCAAGTGATATGGATCTTAATTGTAAACAAAGTGTTTGTTTTACTTGTTTAAGGCAAATAGAGGCTTTACCCCTTCAAAAGTTGGGGAGACGGCATTCGAAGTTGGGGAGACAGCATTCGAAGTTGGGGAGACGGCATTTAATGTTGGGGGAAGGAATTTGAAGTTGGGGCATGGAGGTGGTTGGGGAGAAGGCATTCGAAGTTGGCATTCGAAGCTTGAAAAACTGTTGCTTATTTTGATCGCAAAAAAATACCCCGGATTTGACAGGTCGCCCCCAGCCCCCCCCCCCCCCATCACACACACGCTGACAAAGATTTGACCGTTTAATAATAATAATAACTAGACATTAAGTGTTTGTGATCAAACACGAAGCTGTTCCGTGTTGTTTTGCTTGGATTATATGCTTCATTGCCCAAGGAATATATAACTGGAAAAAAAGTTTTTCAAAAAAGTTGTGTAGCTCTTGATATATGGCCACACATTCCAGTTGACCCGTTAGTAAATGTCAACATGGCCTCAAAGCTACCAAAGACTAAGCTGCAATGCCCAAGGAGTCTATAACTAAAATAGTTTATAAAACGGTTGTGTATATCTTGATATAAGGTCCTAGAAGTAAAGGTCAACCTGGGGTCACCGTTTTGCAAGGTTAATATTTATTGTCTGACGGTATAAAACTGAAAAAAGTCTGAACATTGGCTGTGTACTTTTTTATATATGGTCTCACTTCCGGTTTACCCGGAAGTAAAGGTTAACATGGGGTCAAAGTTATATCAAACTAATTTTTAATGCCCAAGGAGTGTATAACTGAAAAAAGTTTGAAAATCGGGTGTGCAGTTCTTGAGATATGGTCCCACTTCCGGTTGACCCGGAAGTAGAGGTCCACTGGGGGTCACGGTTTTTCAAAATTTATTTTTAATGCCTAAGGAGTCTAAAACTGAAAAAGATTGAAAATCGGTTGTGTAGTTCTTGAGATATGGTCCCACTTCCGGTTGACCCGGAAGAAGAGGTCAAACTGAGGTCACGGTTTTACCCAAAAAATTTAAGACCTAAGGAGTCTATAACTGAAGAAATTTAAGTAAAGGTCAACATGGGGTCACGGCTAGCCAATGCGAATGTCCAATGTCAAAGGAGCTAATAAACTGAAACAAATTGAAAATCGGTTGTCTAGTTCTTGAAATAAGGTCACACTTCCGGTTGACCCGAAAGAAAAGGTCAGCTTGGGGTCACGGTTTTCAAAATTTATTTTTAATGCCTAATGGAGTCTTTAACTGAAAAAAGTTTGAAAATCGGTTGTGTAGTTCTTGAGAAATGGTCCTACTTCCGGTTGACCCTGAAGAAGAGGTCAAAATGAGGTCACGGTTTTACCCAACAAATTTTAAGACCTAAGGAGTCTATAACTGAAGAATTTTTTTAAATCAGTTGTGTTACTCTTGAGATATGTTCCCACTTCCGGTTGACCCGGAAGTAGAGGTCAAATCGGGGTCACGGTTACCCAAGGCAAATCAATCATGCCTAAGGAGTCTATTACTGGGGAAAAAAAATCGGCCGTACACTTCTTGAGATATAGTGCTGCAAAGAAAAACTCAAAGCTTCCAATTAGCATAAATTAACACGTGATGGCGTCACAGTATCAAAATTGTGTTTTTCGTACTAATAGATTTCATAGGGTACACGATGGGTTTGTAACTTACCCCAATCCAATGCCTTTTACAAAAACCCTATTAGAACGTACATTTGTTGTAACGAAAACCCTGAACCATCGTAGGATTCCAATGTGTGCCTATAGGTTGTGTACAAATCCAATGGAGTATGCACAAAGTATTAGGTCCAGAACAAGGTTAGTAAACAAATACAAGGATGCCAACATCAGTACTGCGTCGTAGACTACCCTCAAGTAAGTCCTCAATCCAAACAGGTCCTCACTGTCAACAAAATGTATTGCAACACCCATAGAGAAAGTGTACAACCACATGAATAAGGGACTGCACCCAGTTTAGCTGGAACCGCACCTGGTTTTGCTCCTATCTCAGCCAGAGAACAAACTTTGTGGGCATAGACGGTGCAACCTCAGACAGAATGCCACTGCAATATGGACTTCCTCAAGGTTCGGTACTTGGCCCAATGCTGTTCTGAATGTATTGCACACCAATTGGACACATCATCAAGAATCATGGCCTTGGTTACCACTGCTACGCAGATGATACCCAGATATATATATCTATCAGTCCGATTCAATCTGAAGTGATCCATGCATTACAGCAAATAGAAGCGTGTGTTGATGAGCTACGCCAGTGGATGACTTCAAACTTCCTAAAACTGAATGATGGGAAGACCGAGTTCATAGTAATTGGATCTCAACATCAAAGGTCAAAGGTAAATATCTCTGGGATCAGGGTGGGTACAGGCGTCATTCCTCCATCAGACACTGTCAGGAATCTTGGTATCATCTTGGATTCTAATCTCTCCATGGATCGCCACATCTCCGCTGTATCCCGAGCAGCTTTCATGTCACTCAGAAATATTGGAATGGTCCGCAAGCATATCAATGATCAAGTTGCAGAACTTTTATCCCATGCATACATCACTTCAAGGCTTGATATGGGTAATTCTGCATTGTACAAACTGAACAAATCACTACTGAATCGACTCCAACGTCTACAAAACAATGCAGCCAGGGTAGTTACATTATCCAAAAAGAGGGTAAGCATTAGCTCTCTTCTGAAACAACTGCACTGGCTCCCAATTGAACAGAGGATCAAATACAAAATCGGCTTGCTTGTGTTTAAAGCGATGAATGGTCAATCCCCGTCTTATATATGTGATCTTGTGCAGCCATATGTTCCAACACGAGAAAATCTACGCTCTGCAGACAAATTTCTCCTTGAAGAACACAGGGCACGCAACTATTGGGGAAACCGTTCATTTCAAGTCGCAGCAGCAAAGATATGGAATGGTCTTCCACATTACGTCCGGGCAGCTGTCACAACTGATACATTCAAATCAGCACTCAAAACACATCTGTTCAACACCAACAAATAATATTTGCCTTTGACAAGCATAATGACTATAATTTTTTTTTTTAAGATATCGCGAGCAGTGCACCTGGAGCGTAGCTGACTAGGGTGCAGATTTATTGAGCAAGCGCCATGAGCGCCTGCATTGGCGGATACCGGTGTGGCGGTCTCGTAGCTCCGGCGGTCTCAGAGCTCCAGATTACCAAATACGGTAGTATTTCGTCATGCCGTGCCTGCGCACACCAAGCGAAAGTAGTAAATTTTAGCGCCGTGCTGAGTACAATCTCGTAGTAGACTTAGGGACAAGTCGTTTATTGTCACACGCGGTGAAATAGTCGAGTTGCAGCGGTGCTCTCCGCGTGCGAACTGCTGGTTGCGCAACTACTGCGCTGCCCGACTCCAGGCAGCTCGTAGTAGTCGCGCAACCAGCAGTTCGCTGCAACTCGACTATCTCACCACGTGGGAACAAAAACGACTTGTCCACAAGTCTACTCTCGTAGCTGTCATGGCGGCGCCCATGTCGTGGTGTGAACGAGTGGAGCGTATGCGACAGTATTGTGACAAAAGTAATCACGTTTATAATAAGTATTTGAGGAGTGGGAATTACTGAAAGCCAGAAAAGGGTTTTGGGTTGCCCCTCGGAAAAGCACTCTCGTACGATAACAAAACAGGTCTCGAAGATTTATTCGTGGCGGCAGGGAGGGGGGAGGGGACGGGGACTCACGCCCGAAATGACAGCATGCTACGCCACCCCGGAGAGCTTGGCATGCCAGAGATCTGAGACCGTGATTACTGCGTGCCGAAATCTCCGGTGACGTCACCCAGAGGAGAGCTCAGAGACCGCCGGAGCGCTGAGGCCGCCACACCGGCGCTATACAAGACTTCGATTATTATTATTATTACATCCAGAAGTACTACGTTGTATACTCCTAGAACTATTTCGGTTTCGTCCAGCTATCGTCTCCCGTAACCTCATAGGTTAATATCTCTCACGCGTTAAACGATCATGGTTCAATCATTGAATTTTGGAATCGAAAATCTCTCTATATTTTTATTTTAATCTCGCAAAAATTAGGCTCTATGTGTCATTTGATATATCAATGTCCGAGGGGGCGACCACAGAACCCACTCCGCAATCTAAAAAAATGTTGAAAGTTATAAATTCTTACCGTAATTCAGTCCCCAAATACTCCGTTTTACCACTACACTACAAATGCTGATTGTCCACGAACGCATCGCAAAGTCACGACACGTGACGAGCGTGCGCATATTTTTTTCCAGGACAAACCTGGAGAATTATTTACACACGTTGTCCTAGAATAAAAAAAACACACGATCCGTGCTTTGCGTACAAAAACATATGGACACGCGTCTGGGAACCAGACGTCTGATTCCTAGATGCGTGGTACACAAAGCACGGATCGAGTGGGTTTTTTTTATTCTAGGACGGACGAACGTGTGCGAAAATTCTCCACGTTTGTCCTGGGAAAAAAATAATATGCGCACGCTCGTCACGTGTCGTGACTTCGCGATGCGTTCGGCAGAGTTCGGGGACAATCCGGAACTGTCGGAACAGCTAATGATAAAAACAAATAAAAATCTTAACAAAAACAATAGCTGTTCCGACCACTACTTCGGAACAGCTAATAATAATAAAAACAAATAAAATTCTTAACGAAAACAATAGCTGTTCCGACGACTACGTCGGCACAGCTAAAAATAAAAACAAATAAAAACCTTAACAAAAACAATAGCTGTTCCGACCACTACGTCGGAATAGCTAATTAAAATCTTACCAAAAACAATAGCTGTTCCGACCACTACGTCGGAACAGCTAATAAAAACAAATAAAAAACTTAAAGGCACCTGGAAATAGGATTTTTTTTCTTTTAAACATAAGAGTACACATGTATATGTTTATTAACAATAAAACAATTTTTTGAGTAATTGTTTGTCACGATTTATATGTTAAAAAAATTAATTAAGTGCTTGGGGGAGTTGACTCCTTTTACCCCTTTTGTGACGTAGGAAAAGGAAGACTTTGCCTCGATGCGTAGATAAACACACGTGCAAAAGTACATGTAATTCAAGACGTGAGTTTGTACGCTGCAAAAAAGGTTTTTGGCTGGTATTTTTCCGGCAATGCCGACCAGGTGTATTGCTGCTGGATGCAGCAAAACAACTAAAGATGGGGTCAGTCTTCATCTATTTCCTGCAGATCCCAAGTATAGGCGGTTGTGGGCTGAGAAAGTCAGATTAACTAGAGCAAAGTGGTCCGGTCCGACGTCTTTTTCAGCGCTATGCAGCGAACACTTCGAGCCGTCGTGCTTCGAATCCGGGATACACCACTCATTTGACATGACGAGAAGAGCCATTCTTAAACACGACGCCGTCCCAACATTTTTTCCAGCTAGTGGGAAATCGAAGAAGGTATCTGAAAGACGTGACGAACCCAGAGGAGCATTTGCTTAACGTGAAAAAATTCGGGTAAGTTTGAACTTTGAGGGTATGTTTTTAGCTTTTGCCAAGTGACACGATTTGTTTTGGTACCGCATGCGATTCACCGTGCGTGCAGGTCCTATGTGACCGTCCGCACATTATACAGCAGCCATAGTGCGTGCGTGCAGTCTGCTCCGTGGCCGTATTTCTATAATAATACGTAGGCAGACCCACATCTTACAACCCATTTGGTCACTAAAAAGTCGCATAGTTAAAAAAAATAGCAGCAATAGCTTTTGTAAAAACCACTAGGCGTTCAACATGTTCAAGTTTCAATGTACGTATGTGTGTAAAATCGTGTCTAAATTTGTTTTGATGTGACATGTTCCCAGACGTAATGTACGGGGGCCTGACTACAAATTTTCTCTTCAAATATCGCGCCTTGAATTACGTCACGAACAGCGCCTTCTCGGGTCGGGGCCTACTCTTAAATTTGTAAATACAATCAAAACTAATATTTGTAAACCTTAGTTAACTTTTTATTCACATTCCTCTCGTAAAAACACATATTTTAGTGACAAAAGCTTTATTTAAAAAAAAAAAAACTTCCAGGTGACTTTAACAAAAACAATAGCTGTCGTTCCGACCACTACGTCGGAACAGCTAATAAAAATCTCGACAAAAACAATACCTGTTCCGACGGTAGGTCGGAACAGCTAATAATAATATTTAAATTTGGTGTACGGGCCTGTAATGTAATTAAAACGTAACCCCTGAATTTTGTGAAGTTTTCAGATTGGTTGGCTACAGTTATTGAAGATCTAGAGTAGTGCATCGCTTCCCTAAACAGTCATGTACTATCATCATCTTACCATGGAACAGTCCCATCTGGCCCACGAACTGTTATAGTGAAGTCAAACCCACCACCTGGCCAATATAACGTAGTTTCTCCAAAGTCGTAAGACATGTCCAGAATTTCACCTTTCTCCAATGCCAAGGCGTTCCGAGACACAAGAAGTAGTGCCACACTGGACACCACGAATACATTAACCATGGTTTAGTGAGGACGTCACACAAACAGCTAGAAAAGAATTAACACATTGATGGTGATTTACGTGGCAGCGTATTGCTTCAAACCAATTTATTACAAATTCTATTACGTAACAATTCGTACAAGTCTTCAGAGGGTTGCATTACTTTTCAAGTGCCATGCATACTGACTATGGCACGCCAAAGCGGAATTTATTCAACCCTGCATGAAAACTGCTGCAACATAAAAAAAATACCGCAACATTAAAAAAACAACTCAACATTAAAAAAATCATATTCAACAATTTTAAAATTTATTGTCAACAGCAATATTTTTAAGTCCAACATTTACAAAAAACTTGTCAACATTTTAAAAAACACGCATCAACATGCGGAATGTATTCAACCCGGCATGAAAACTGCTGCAACATAAAAAAAATACCGCAACATTAAAAAAACAACTCAACATTAAAAAAATCATATTCAACAATTTTAAAAGTTTTTTTCAACAGCAATACTTTTACTTTTTGTGGCAAGAACAATCAGTATTACTTGATTATCAGTCCAGCCCAAAGATTATAGAGCGCCGCAAGGCGCAAGATGCGGAACTGAAGCTTTATCTATTGTTGGAACGTGAAATACGCATGGGCGCCATTTCAGCAAGTGAATGTTTTGTTTCCCATTGATAGGAATGGTCATTGTCTGCACTGATCTACTGTTGTATCAAAAGAGTTACTTGCCGAAATGGCGTCCAGTGGGATTTCACATTACAGCCCGAGTTCCGCATCTTGCGCCTTGCGGCGCTCTATAATCTTTGGTCCAGCCCCTCATCATGCATTCTGCACGTCGCCGCTTTTATAGCATTTGGCCACGTGCACACGTGATCGCGCTAACCAATAGCACGCGCTGTGCGGAGTCACTGCTTTTGGGATCGTTCCATTCCTCGCACAGGGGCGTTCTACCTCTGTTGCGCCACAATAGTAACGTTTTCTCGGTCAACTTCGGAAAACGAGCAGCAGAAGTACAGGGTACTTTACGCACCAAAATAATGTATTTGCCTTTTCATGACTTAGAACTTTTTGTAATATTTATCAAGTTTAAAAGACTGTCGTTTTAATAACAGAAGGAATTGTCTTCCATCACTATCCAAAAAGCCCCTCACTATTCATATCACATCTTATTATCAATTACAACATCAGGTGTCTCTAAACAACATCCATTGCAGAATGCCAAAAGGTATACCATCACATTTTATCTTTTCCGATCCCAAAGAAAGGTGATGCATTTTATACAATCTTACCTTAACAGCAAAACCTTTGTGATGATACACCAATAGAGTCCAATACAGTTAAAAACTTCTTCGTCAATCGTCAATAAACCATGGAGCTATAAAGGATAAATTCACATGACCAAACCTCAAACAAACGCACCTTTCAACAAACTTGATTTGCTATAAATATTCTCTTTCTTACAATACTCAGTGGTGTTATTCTCAACTTACTCTATGTCCTCAACAACTGTTCTGCCCCAGGAATGTAAACAGACAAATAATGACCTCGACCAATAGACCTTTCTTTTGCAACGTCACAGCCCGAGTTTTTGCCAACCCAGATTGGAAAACTATGGAAAGCCATATGTGCAAATCAAGAAAAGATCGATATTTTTTTGTACCAATGAACCAAATTTGTTCATTTTGTTTAAAACAAAACAACTAATTATGAGAGGTATTTTATTTAATTGAAAGTTTGAAGAAAATGTTGAATTTGGTTAAAACATCTGTTTTTACGATTTAATGATTTACTAACATTCGGCCGACCATGCCAACCAAGGCGGTTTGCTATAGTGACCTCGTGACAGACCAAGTACAAACATGGTGTGACCCATATTGATCCAAATTGATTGATCTTGCGCGGCGTATTGTTTTGAGGCATTGCGGGTAGAGGCATTGGAGCTAGGCATTTCATTCCTCAATGGGTGAGGTCAAAACTATTGCAGTTTGGCGATTATTTAAATATGAATGCTACGACTTCTAGGTGCATGCCGTCACCACGAGAGGGCGAGTGTGATCGTTCGATTAGCTCTTGTTGTCAGGGGCTCACCCGAGAGTGAGCACTGCGGGGTCGACCCAGGAAAGCTTAACTAACGCATCATAGCTCTATGGACAAGACCAGTTCTATGGAGAGAGAGAGAAAAAAACTATTGAACAAAATTAACCTCGAGGTGGCGCTCTAACCCTCACTATGCATAGGACTTTTCATCAAACAGACAAAAATGCGCTCAGTGCTATTAAAAAGAGGCATAGAGCCTAACACGGTAAAGTTGGCCTGATAAAACAAGGAATCAAATCAGATAAATCATAAATGGGAATCTTCTCAGAAAAATAGTTTTTTTTTATAGCATGTTCAAAGGAAATGTTCTTCCTCGACTTGGTGACAAAAATTAACATTATTTTTGTTAGTACTCAAATCTTTGTCTTTGGTTATAAACAGATTGTCTGGATATAATTAAAGCCGAGACGATTTGAGATGGAACGTTTTTTTTAGAACTCTGATGGACAACCCCCCCCCCCCCCCCGCGTTAATGAAAACAACGTTTGCTCTTCAGAAGAAAGGGAACTGTGGCTATTAATTTGAGAATACACTGCCATGCAACATTGCAACATGATGTATGATTCTCCTTACTATTGAAGAAACTGTGAAATTGCTGATTGTTTTCTTGATGATATTGGAGTAGTGAAAAACGACGTTCAAACAATATCATTGGCAGAACACTCCCAGTTGATATAGGCCTACCATTTTTATGTATGCCATGACCCTAAAGTGCAATGTACACGTACCACCCCTCCACCTCTCTTTTACTATGATGAAGGGAACCGCTCCCTCTCTGGTCGACCTATCAGCTGCTCCCAGCATGTACACAATACAAAACGTTTAACCCGAAATAATCTGCACGTAAATCGGTCAGGCAGATGCACTAACACCATTAGATTTATGAAAGAAACTGTTGCTAAAATCCCTAAGGGATTCTCGCATTTTATTTTGTATTTTTACGTGTTTTTACATAACGTTTGTGAAGACATTTCTCTTGAATTGCAATTCACACAATGAAAATTGGTATTAATTTCCAAATTAAGGAAAATACAAAGGTTCGGCCGGCCATTCGAAAAGTGCCTTTAATTTTTCCAAAGGTGATCTATACATTTTCATTAAATCTGCCGTTACTTCCCTCGACAAGTCATAAATGGTCACATTAGACCCGACTAATCAACTGCAACGCTGCCTAAAGGAAAACAGTTCACAAACCAAACCCGAACATTGACAATGACGATAGAACGTACGGCTGTTTTATGTCTGAAACGCTTTACCATGTTTTCCTAAGATGACAACTCGTTCTGTACAGGTCAGCCTTATTGGCAATGCGGTTATAACGATGGAAACAAAAGCTATTTCAGTATAATGTACTCATGTGACTGACTGGTCTATCAACCATCCCTCCCACCATGGAGGGAGAAACTCCACACACTTCCCCCAGGGAACTAACACAGTCGGCCATTTTGTCTATCAACCATCCCTCCCACCATGGAGGAAGAAACTCCACACACCTCCCCCAGGGAACTAACACAGTCGGCCATTTTGTCTATCAACCATCCCTCCCACCATGGAGGAAGAAACTCCACCTCCCCCAGGGAACTAACACAGTCGGCCATTTTGTCTATCAACCAACCCTCCAACCGTGGAGGAAGAAACTCCACACACCTCCCCCAGGGAACTAACACAGTCGGCCATTTTGTCTATCAACCATCCCTCCAACCATGGAGGAAGAAACTCCACCTCCCCCAGGGAACTAACACAGTCGGCCATGTTGTCTATCAACCAACCCTCCCACCGTGGAGGAAGAAACTCCACACACCTCCCCCAGGGAACTAACACAGTCGGCCATTTTGTCTATCAACCATCCCTCCCACCATGGAGGAAGAAACTCCACACACCTCCCCCAGGGAACTAACACAGTCGGCCATTTTGTGGTGTCAAAATTTGGAGGCATACTGGTGTGGATCAATAATTATATTGTACCTTAAAAACATTATTTCTAATCGTATGCACTTCATATACTAAACGGTTTCAAACGCTTTTCATAGACCAACTCGCCCGATCCAAACAGTGTGTCCCTGAACGCCGTTTGCGCATTAGACCTCGTATGAACAGCCGAATGTAAAAAAAAACACTCAATCGTGTTAACAAATTAATGTTTAAACCAAACTCAACATTATTTGCTAACTTAAATCTCTCATTGTGATAGGTTATTTTGTTTCTACAGATTCAACACTATTTTTGAATAGTTAAATGACACTAGTCAACTTTGGCCATGTGGTTTTGATTTGCATTTATGGCTTTCCATAGAATTCGAACCTCTGTTGCCAACAACCTGGGCTGTGACATTGATATAACTCTATGGTTTAATCATAGAGTTTTATATAACTCGTCAAATTACAATAAGTATAGTCACATTTTATATTTTTATTAAATGTGCAAATTTGCCTTAGACTGTGCGCTTTTGGCTTTAAACAGATGTTGTTGTTTAATTAATAATAATAATAATATTATGGTAAGACTATGTGTTTTTAAAATTCCTCGAAACCTCGAAAAAGTTTGTGGAACCAAATTTTGACAGACCGCAAGATCGGCTTCGAGTCCTATGATGTTCCGCATGATAACAGTATTATGTTGTTTCACATTGCTCACAATACGCATGGTTTTCACATTACTCAGACTGGTACTTCGTTTTACCCAAAGCAAACACTGAGCAGTCAAGATTGATTCTCGTTGTGACACTTTTTTGTTAATTTACCGAGAGGAATGTACGAATGTTAGCTCTAATCATACATCACTCATCGCAAAGCATCCTGCCCTCTGTCAATGTTGTATCTGCTTTAAAGGTGAACTCAAATTCCCTTAAACCTCAGCTCAGTGGAAAGTGGTTTCTTAAAGCATAAAAGGGAACTGTTTATCAAGAGAGCAGTATGGCGGGAACAAATCTTATTCTTAATTGGGAATATTGTATGAAATTATTCACATGCTAGAGCCCTTTGCATCATTTAGTTCATGGCTCAGTTTTGATATACTTATAATTTGTGATATTGATATAAACAAAAGTCACTTCTTGGATTGTTATTTCCCAAGACACCAAACAGCCGTCGAGTTACAAAGCAAAATTACCTCAGTCCGTCCGTTCGTGAAGCGGTAGTTTCCTGTCTGTGGGCTATCACAGTGACGGCAGGTGTCCTCAAAATCCTCAACACTTCAAATAAAGTGACTGTTGCATGAACACAAAAATTAACAGACGCTCACATTACATTTTCTGCTTTGAAATTCATTGCGATCTAATTTAAATTGAAACAGCCGTAAAGTGTACCCATGGAAATCTAAAAGTTGGGACTGTTGTCATGTACAACAATATAGAAAACGCCCCCTTTGGGCAAGCTTGACAGCGTAACCAAACTATCGTAAATACTTTGCTCTATGTAGAATGATGAAGGATTGAATGAAGGCAAAATGTTTATATCTTTGACCAATTTTGGTAGCATTGAAGCATCGCTGGGAGAAACTATAAAGTAGGATTGGTATGCCTATATCCTTGATCTATAAACCAAAGTGTCTTTTTATTTGCTTTGTGTTTAAACTTGGTATATGTCAACGATGAATCAGTATAGGCCCTACTCGAGACAAACTGCATTGACTATGGATAGACGAACAGACTCTATATAGTCTTTATCTTTCTGCAACAGTGCAAGAAAAGCGAAACCAAAGACAAACTGCATAGGCGCATAATATAGACAAACCATCTCTATGTGTAATAGATAGACTGACCAATGGGTGTGTCATTACCAGTCAATGAATTCAAATTATCGCGACCTAATTCTATTGGGTATTTGTTTTTTGCTTGTTTTCGGGGCTGTTCGGACTTATAACGCATATTTTTCAAGAGATACAATGCGCTGCTAAAAATGTTATGCATTGTCAACTTTAAGGGCGAGAAGAGAACAGCGTTTGTAATTTAGTCTGGAGTGAGTTGATTTTTGTGATTTGGTTGAGAGTTCCAGCATCACGAACAATGTTTATCCACAGTAACCCTAAGTAACGATAGATCTGACATGCACTACACAGTGATTGGACCCAACCTTATCCTGCTTACGAACATTTCCCTTTCCAGTATTGTCGCATGCCAACAGGAATTGCGCATAACATTTCGATATATTTCTCCTCTACAAAAAGGAGTATAAGGTCTATAGTGTTGTAAAACAGGTCGCTTATTGTTATTTCGCTTGCAGAAATAGTGCCAGTGGCGTAGCTAGAGGGGGAATAGCGCCCCCCCCCCTCCGCCCCAGAAAAATGTTTAGGTGTTAAAGTTTTGCCATATAAGAAGTATTTATATGGTCCACCCAAAATTTAAATGGTGCGCACGCATCGCAAAAACGGGCAAAAATGGCTTGAATTGGGCATTCGTAGTCACAAAATGTTTAGAATCCCACGGGTGCCGATGAAACTTCGCTCCATATTGGTTATTAAATGGGTGAGGACACGTGTTTATGTTTTAACAGTTAGGCTTCATGCAAATTAGCTCACATCAGTGTCACAAGAAAGCTGAATATATACGCGCCTGGATACCCCTCCCCCCCCCCCAACATTTCGGTTACCGGTATTCGCCAGCAAACAGGAGCTGTGCTAAATGATAACAATTTCTCTTACGGTGTTACGCATGCTTGCAAACAGAAACTGTGCGTTCAGAATTCGCTATTTCCGCCTTTTACAAAGTACAAAGAGGAGTATAGTGCTTAACAGACAGTTAGTTGTTTTGCCTGCATACAAACCAGAGATGTGCACAAACTCATTCGCTTACCGGCATTTTGCCTCAAACAGGAGTAGTGCATGCTCGCGCAAACGTTTCGCTTAGCGGCATTTTGGCTTTCGTTTCAGGAGTTGTGCTTACCAATTTTTTCCAATGCCGGTAGTTATGGGGAAAGGTAAGAGTATAGCGATAAGCCACGCCCGTTTCAAGTTGGATTAAGTTAATTGGACCTCATTACAAGTTAATGTGTGAATATAAACTTTGAACGGCAATGTTGTGCAGACTGTGATTTGTCTCTAAAAGGACATCATTTAATACATTGTCACCCATAGACCCACTTGCAATAAAATTCATTTATCTTTGACAAGAAAGTTTTTGTTTGACATCACAAAAAACTGGCAAACCACAACGGCTCTTTTTAACGCATTTTAAAAGTTGACTTTTGTTCTGTCTCTCTCAATCCAATGATTTGAGGCAATATTGACATTCTTTCTAAACGTTTGTCATAAATATTTGAAGGCAATTCTCGACTTGAAACGTATGAGCAGTCCACATACCATATATTATTCAGATATTGAGTTTTCTGATTAATAATAATAACTGCACTCTGCTGTACACAGTGTACTTTCTCTGCCCAGTAAAATGTCATGGCGGGCGAATATGTAATTAATATATCAACAATGTTATAGCTTGATTTCCGTTGATTTGCCAAAAGATGCTATCGAGTTGCAGTAATCACACATTGAGTCCATTGACATTTTGCAAAGCAGGTGATATCGCCTTGTCACAGGGCAAGTGAAGCGAAGAAGCTATCAATTTATACCTTGTTTTTCTTGCTCTTGTTGAGCGCCGGTGGAAACTTTCCGCTGCACCGGCTATGCAATCAATGAGACAATGGAGACCCAGCTCAGTCCGCGTCAAAACCACCTGCCCTAGCGCGGGCAATCATCAGTTACTACCCTCATCAAAGCCCATAAAATCCCCCCTCACACACACTAGCCATGCATAGCCAGCCAATGGCCCGGGCAAACCCCAACGACTTCCGCCGAATCGATTTCTACAAATCACTTTTCATACAGGGGGGCTGAGGAACCTGGCTTCCTGAGCGAGGCCTGCGTCAAATAAGCCCGTTCATTTTGTCCATCTCATCTGCCTTCCTGTCTATAGTCCTGCAATGATAATATGGAGAGAAACTGCGAGAAAGGGCAGGTGTTTTCCAGTGTGTAACCGCAGGGTTGGATAAGCCGAGTAAAACCGGCCCGCGTCCGACTCGATACGCCACTTTCTCGCTTGCCGCTCTCGCACCTTCGTCTGTATTGGCCGGGCCCAAGGAGCGTGGAGACGGCGTATAAACAGCCACCGCTTCCCCTTACTTGCTGATCGATACGGTGATTCTACGGGAGAGATTCGTCCATCGAACGGTTGCAGATCTAACGCGGTAAGCACGATTTTTCAGGAGATTTTGGGAATGGAAAGTTTACAGAAAAATATACAATATTTGGAAATAACCAAAAAAGCTTTCTCTAACGGGATGTGAAACACCCGGGTAATAATCAAACGTTAATATCCAAAGACATCTTTTTTATTCTCAATTTGTAAATTTCGTTATCAGATTACTTTCAAATAAGCTAGACTTTAAAGATTCTTTCTCACAAATCTTTCGCGATTTTATTTCATTTCAATTGAAACTACTTGGGTGAAACATTCGGCATTACCCAAACAACAACCGATATAAACATGAGCAATTCATCTACATGTATATTCCTGAACTTATAGGGCCTATTTCAACGTAGAGACCTCTTTTACCACTTCTTCACGGGAAAGTACACTCTTGGGTTTTGAAGAGTTAATAAGTTCCTTCCTCTAATTTTCAATAAATTTAACGAAGTTGTGTGCTTTCAGGATGCTTAATTCCGAGACCTCAAATTCTAAATCTGAGGTCTCGAAATCAAATTCGTGGGAAATACATCTTTCTCGAAAACTACGTCACTTCAGAGGGAGCCGTTTCTCACAATGTTTTATACTATCAACCTCTCCCCATTACTCGTAATCAAGAACGGTTTTATGATAAAAATTATCTTGAGTGATTGCCAATAGTGTCCACTGCCTTTAAATTATTTTAGACGGAAGTTATAGTTCTTTTGAGGATTAATATTGATAATGAGTAAGCTGAAATTAAAACAAAATGTGTAAATTTTGTTTTTATAACAACGAATTTTGTACTTTTTATTTATACAAAATAAACGGGCATAGACATTGGGCCGAATAAATAAAAACTATAAGCATTTGCTTTTTAGCCTTTTACTTAAATCCTTATAAATAAAAGTAAGCCTTAATATTGCTAGTAATTGGTCGAACTATCGGGTAAAAGCAATGCTTGAGGGACTCTTCTTATTGAGATGTAAATAAAACCGACATTTTACTATTACCTGTGTGGTTTCACAAGATACTGGGCCGTAAAAAGGCCAGCATTAACAAATTTCGATAAGTTTAAGATCAGGCATAAGAATTTGTCCAAATCTCTATAAATAACCTTTTACTGGAAAAACACCATTTACTTGAACGGATTAGTAAATGGTCAGAGAAAAGCACAATAGCGGGGTATTCAAGAGTATAACAATAGAGGCATGGACTCGCAGATCAATAGCGATTAACTGAAATGTAGGCGGGGCAGTTTCCACTTTTTGATGGCGGCAGTGGCTATGATGAGGAAACAGCCAGCCTCTCCACACCAGAGCTCCAGAGATTGGTACTTTTAGAGCAATTAAAGTACACAACAAATTTATAAGTAACATTTATAGTTGGGTCATTATGCCAAGGGAAAAATAACTCTTTAATACTGACCCGATACCGAGCCATATATGCAACACTGTTGTGTAAGTAAAATCTCAAGCTCCTCGAACAGTAGCTTGTAAAAATACAAGTAATTGCTACAGTATGTTAGTACAATGTCGTTTTTATTTATATGTCTATAAGTGAAAGGTAATCCCGCGAGCAAAATGTTCATGCCTGATCTTTGACTTTTTAGTCTTCTTGCTAATGCTGGACCTTTAACTTGATAAGTAATTGCTAGGTTTTTTTTATTCGGCCCATTGAAACCATTTGGATTGCTCGTTTTTATAACAACATAAAAAAGAAGATATAACTGCTAATGACAAATAAAACTGATTATATGAATTTCGTTCCTTTTTTCTGATCTTTTTCGTCAATCGTTTTAGAAGAGCTTGTTGTATTAATTTTTTTCATTTTTCTTCTTTTCAATAACTGTAAAATACTGCTAATACCTATTAGAAAGTCAATATTCTGGAGCATCTTGTCTGTAAATTTAGCAATAATTGTATGTCGATAACTCAAACAAACGAAGACATAATCAAGTGACTCCGTTTCACCACTTTCATACCTTTTTATGAAAAACATGGGAACTTAAGAGCTTCGGTTTGTTAAGTTATCTCACAATTTATTTTAATAAAAATGCTTAAAGGGAAGGTACACGTTTGGTAATTTACTGTCAAAGACCAGTGTCCTCACTTGATCTATCCCATCATAAGCATAAAATAACAAGCCTGTGAAAATTTGAGCTCAATTGGTCATCGGAGTTGCGAGAAATGATGAAAGAAAAAACACCCTTGTTGGACGGATTTGTGTGCTTTCAGATAGGAATAAAAGACTTCTAGCTAGCAGTCTTTTATACAAAAACTACGTTACTTTATGGGGAGTCGTTTCCCACAATGTTTTATACTACCAACAGCTCCCCAATGCTCGTTACCAAGTAAGTTTTTAAGTTAATATTTCGTTTGAGTAATTAACAAACGTGTACCTTCACTTTAAGGCCCAGTCTTTCTGTCACCTTTAGCTTTGTTTTACAAACGGTCTTTCTTTATTGCCAAATTGAACTTGGTACAAATTTAGTTTGGCATAAAATTGAAATATGCTCCTCTTTAATCTAGTGTTTTTCTTGATTGCAGGCATACAATTATTAAAGTAGTACATCGTCTCTAAGCCTCAACGATTCAGACGCGTCGTCATATATTGCAGTCACCATGCCACACACAGGTGAGGGGAACTTTTTGCATTTATTTCACCCAAATCAAGTCATTTATTTTAAAAACAACAAGAACAGCAACAACGACAACAACAACAAAAATTCGCTTTTGAGTCGCACAAGTTTGCATTTCTTTCGCATTTCTGCTTAACAACAATATTGTTTTTTTACAACAATATTGTTCCCCACCTCAAATCAAACTTATATTTTATACATTACATAATGTCCATGCAGTTTCTAAATGTTGCTCTGAATCTTGACTATAGCTTTACGAACACTGTTAGTTTAGTGGACACTATTGGTAATTATCAGCATAAAACCTCACTTGGTAACGAGTAATGGGGAGAGGTTGATAGTATAAAACATTGTGAGAAACGGCTCCCTTCGAACTAACGTAGTTTTCGAGAAAGAAGTAATTTTCCATGAATTTGATTTCGAGATCTCAAGTTTAGAACTTGAGGTCTCGAAATCAAGCATCTAAAAGCACACAACTTCGTGTGACAAGGGTGTTTTTTTCTTCATAGTTATCTCGCAACTCCGACGACCAATCGAATCCAAATTTTTACAGGTTTGTTATTTTATGCATATGCTGATATACACCAAGTGAGAAGACTGGTCTTTGACAATTACCAATAGTGTCCACTGTCTTAATTGCCAATACGGTTTACATACCCCTATCTATAGTGTTTGGGCAAACATTGTATGTTCCTGTTTTGACTGTAGCTTTACGAAAGCTCCATATACGGTTTACATTTACGAGGGACCACTACTCTTACTCGACAAATGCATATTTCTTGTACAAATACACGACAGCTGCATTCGTGTAGAGTCATGTCTTGTTTCCCTTCAGGTGTTAGTTATTTACACCAAGCGTAGATTGAAGGCGTTACTACAACAAAACGTAATAATATGATTTACTCCATCCAATGAAATAATTTATTATAATATTCAGGATATTTATAGTTGGCATGAGAGGCCAGTTACATCCATGACAACCACGTCATAAAGAATCATCGACTGTTCTCCAGATTACTTACATTAAATAAATCAGAAATAAACGGCGCGTCGTAGGCACCAACCCGGCAATACCAACATTATCGATTATCCCACATCAATCACGAACCTGGGAAAGTTGAAGCTCAATCGGTCATACGGGTCACAAGAAAAAAACAAGAAGAAAATCCAAGATCACTGTTTTCAAAAAACGTTTAACTGAATTTCTCAATTGATAGGCTTTCAAGTCACAGTGGTTAGGTTCACTTTTATTACACCTGGCCATCTTAGAATGGGCTTGTCTTGTCTGTTTGTATAGTTGTCTTGCTTTGGTTTGTCAGTGTTATGTTTCAATTCCATCATTGGTTTACAATTAATTGTTCTAGGTGTCACATGTTTTTTTAAGTTTACATTCATTGTTTCTTATACTGTTATATTGTTTTCGTTAATATTGTATCTTGTACTGTTTGCTGAAATCTTGGCCGAATAAATAACAATAATAATAATATAAAAAAAAACAGGATCCGCCCTGTAGCATACCTTGCCCGTGTTTATCTTGCCCATATTGCCCGTGCATCTTGCCCGTATGTTGTACATTTTTATAGACTTTTGCGGCTTGTAGTGTTTTTTTGTACTGTTTTATGGTAAAACAACTTTATGCATTTTTTTTTTTTTAATTTGATATCATAAGGGCGAAATGAGTTTCCTATCGTGGATAATAAAGTGAATCAAATTGAATTGTGTTATAACATTTTTAATTTACTTTTGATAGTGGACCTAGTTTTATCCGTTTCTGCATTTCTTGAAGCTGGTAGAGCTTGAATGGTTGCATTCAGTAAGAATCTCGATTTCAAACGAGATTCTGCGAGATTGAAACAAGTTGGATAATACATGACTATGTCTTATTAATTTGAAGATGGAACCTATTATATGCGGGAGGCAGACAAAGGCCATCACTATCTCATAATTTCGTAATATCTGACAGTTATGGTTTTGATTTGGAAATGTAATGGAGGAGTTCTTTAATAGAGTCCCAAAGGTGTAATTTTCAGGCTGTTCTTAACGAAGTAAACGTTTCTTTTCGTTCACCCAAACAGGGCAAGCCGGTGTGAATCAACTAGGGGGTGTTTTCGTGAATGGTCGCCCGTTACCTGACTGTGTCCGAGCTCGAATTATCCAGCTGGCTCAGCTAGGTGTCAGGCCATGTGATATATCAAGACAGCTTCTTGTGTCTCATGGTTGCGTCTCTAAGATCTTGACAAGATTCTTCGAGACAGGGTCTATTCGACCAGGCAACATTGGGGGCAGTAAACCTAAGGTGAGCTTTAGCTTTTGGAATGGAAGGAAGTAACGTACTTTCCATATAAAATATTCAACATTTATTTACTATCAATTTGATGTGTAAAACTTACATGTGTGACAAATTGGACATACTAAAAGTGTCTCTTGAAAAATGAAAGTTCCATTTGAATATTTGAAAGAGTATAGCTTACTCTGAGGAATTCCACATGGATGAATACCAAACGAAGAAGGTTTTGAATCATGTTCGGCTAAAGATGCATTGTTTGTGTTTGGATGAAAGCCTAAATAAAACAATCAACTTTCTTAAAGCCATTGGACACTTTCAGTAAACAGTATTGTCCAAGGCCCACACTTCGTGTATCACAACTTCTATATAAAATAACAAACCTGTGAAAATTTAGGCTCAATCGGTCATCGGAGTCGGGAGAAAATAATGGGAAAACCCACCCTTGCTTCCGCACGTTTCCTCGTGTCATGACAAGTATTTAAAAAAAAAATCGTAATTCTCGCTATCGAGAACTGATATTGTTTTAATGTTTTCTCAAAAAGTAAAGCATTTCATGGAATAATATTTCAAGAGAAGTCTTTCACCATTACCTTCTGTTAACCCAGAAGTAATTTGTAAATCTATGAACTTTTTTTTCTGTACCGAAAGTGTATAATGGCTTTAAGCGAACGAATAATAAGAAGGCGTACATGTTTGAGTAATGAAAAGTTTAAGAAATGAAGATTTATGGTGTCGTGTTCATAAAATTACTTTAGTTATCAAATGGGATTTATTCTGATTGGTGGACCGACCTTGCTCATCGCGCAGGGCGCGGTTATATGACCTTTTTTCTGGAGGGGAGGGGGGGGGGGGTCAGCAGAGCCTTCGCACTTAACGTGTCCTATGATCTGTCGCTAAATAATGCTATTTCATGCAGAGCCTTCGCACTTAACGTGTCCTATGATCTGTCGCTAAATAATGCTATTTCATGCAGAGCCTTCGCACTTAACGTGTCCTATGATCTGTCGCTAAATAAAGCTATTTCATTTTGGTAATAGTCCAAGGAGGAAGTAGTTTTGGGAAGTCCTCATTTATTTCTATCATTCGATATCCAAGTATTTCTGCCAATCTGTCCTTCAATCGGAATGTCTATTCTGTCTGTTTCAAACGTTTCATAATTTATAGGGCTATACAGTAGGCATTACAGATGTTGCTTCCATCCTCCATGCTCTGACCCAACGATTGAACCCCGGTTCATATGAGTGCGAATGCGATACGAATGTTGACGTCACAAATTCGCAACGAAATTCGCACTGAGTTGAACCGTGTCAAATTGGTCCCCAATAGCTGTTCCCATTGCGCAAACATTTTATTTTAGCCAACCCTGACGGAATGTGAATAAATAGCTTATCATTGGAAAGAGGAGATCCGTTGTTTTAAGGTGCTACTGGTCACGTTGGTGGACCTTACGCAATCTTCACAACATTTAACTGAACCAGCCTTCCATGAAGTTTTGTTTTAAGTAATTGCAATTGATCTTTACTAGTTGTGGTTCTTTAAAGACACGTGACACTTTTGGTAACTGTCAAATACTAGTCTTCTTACTTGGTGTATCTCAACGTATGCATCAAATAACAAACCCTTTGAAAATTTGAGCTCAATCGGTCGTCGAAGTTTCGAGATATTAATGAAAGCAAAAAACACCCTTGCGCACCATGGTCACACGAAGTTGTGTGCTTTCAGATGCTTGATTTCGAGACCTCAAATTCTAAATCTGAGGTCTCGAAATCAAATTCGTGGAAATTATTACTTCTTTCTCGAAAACTATGTCACTTCAGAGTGAGCTGTTTCTCACAATGTTTTATACTCTCAACCTTTCCCCATTACTCGTAATGAATGATAATAATTATTTTGAGTAATTACTAATAGTTTCCACTGCCTTTAAAGTGCTCTTGCTAGACCCACGATCCATCGGGCCCTTCGGGCCTTCTGCACCAAATTGGCGTACAACTATTGATTTATTGCCATAAATAACAATCTCTTTCTTTTTACTTATTGGTGATTTTTGAAGCAATTACCGTTCATTATTTTGTCCAATTCACACGAGTGTCATGACTCGAACCATAGAGCTCTATGTTTGAACCCACACACTGGACTTAATCAACAGACCTAATGTTTTGATGCGACATAAATAAAAACATTGATGCGTCATTATCAGGTGGTATCGACCAGTTTCAATCTGAAAGCGCCTTTTAATCTATCCGTTGAACGATCACAAAATCAAAACTTAAACTATTTAAAAACATGTTCTTATAACAGGTAGCAACACCATTAGTAGTCAAGAAGATAATGGGTTATAAACATGACAACCCATCAATCTTTGCGTGGGAGATTCGAGATAGACTTCTACAAGAGCGAGTTTGTGATGAGAGTACCATACCAAGTGTTAGTTCCATCAATCGTATTCTACGAAACAGTACTCCTAATGGTTCAGTAGGGGTAAGTCAGTCTTTCATTCCTTTGAACTACTTCTGTCCTGTTGGTTGGTTTATGGTTTATGGTTTATTCATTAAAAATGCCATCGCGGCATACCGCTGAATTGCGACATAATTTACAATCATTAAAAATATTACAACAATTATTAAACAGCTTTACAATAGAAAATACAAAGTGAACATTTTGTTACGATCCAAATTCCTAAAGGCCAAAGACTTCGAAAAATACCCACGCCCCAAAGAAATAAGGGTAACAGAAGTAGTCAAACAGACCAGCACAATATGAAACAGCAAGTATGTTCAATTAAATTTAATATAAACCATTACGTAAACAAAAATAAGGCAATACAAAAAGGCAGTTAACCAGTTGTGACATGAATTGAATATAAACGGGGGGCGAGCAGCCTAGGCAAAATAGGGTTGAAGATCCAACAGCCTCTGATATACCTCGACTCTCTCGGAGAGAGCTGAAGACCAGTGTTCGCCTATTCTAATGAAAATGTCCCCGTAGATTGTCGTCCTTCCAAGGTACGCGATGTGATGAAACCCGGTGTGGAAAAATGGTCGGCCCCCTCGGTGCTCTCTGCTTTCGTACCGTCGTTGCTTCACGCAACCGGTACAACAAAGTCCGACGACCGCAGCTCGGAGGAAAAGAAAACTCAGGCCGTGTCCGAAACGGCGACTTTGGCTAGAGCTACGGCTAGATCGCGCGCGTCTGCCTATTCTTCAACACTGGTAGACGCGCTGATCTCGACGTAGCTGTAGCCGAAGTCGTCGTTTCGGACACGGCCTCACAGTACCCAAGTCATGAGTCTGTGTGTCGTAAAGTTCGACGCTCTCGGGAAGTCACAGCTCCGCCTCGTCGACGTGCAAACTCCCCGTCATTGAAGAACCACCGCAGCCTACTGCATGGTTTCGGCAGCGACGAACTTTACTGGAGGCTTCACGGATTGATCCGTGCAGGAACGGCGAAACTAACACATGTCGAACATCACAGTTCGGCAATTAAAAATGCCGCTCCAACGTGGGCATACTCAGAGGGAATTCTCCGCCCACTCAACTCTGCTACTCTGCAGACCTCCGCCCCGAAACTGAAGAATTAAAATGTGAGGGCCGAGGATGGCCGCAATCCTTCCTTAAGTAGCGAATCCTGAATTCTCAGCATTCTCCAAACTCTGCGAATTCCAATATTCTGTTCATGTCTGCAAAACAGGTGTTTGTGTGGCATACGAAGAAAAGTTCCAACCGATTAACAAGTTTAACACACGCGTGACTGCTCACCCCAAACTTAAAGTATGTGTGCTCGCCTCACTAAGGAAATCTATAACATTCTACACGTATAGTATTAAATACTTAAATAAAGAAACATTACTCCATTGTTACTTTAATCCCAACGCTTATTTAAAAAAAACCGGATATTTACTCTGGACCATTTACTCTGGACCATGACAATTTGATAAAAAAAAATCACAAAAACAAGGGCCTTACAACCCAATAATTTTCAATAATAATGTTGGGTTTATGGTCGATTGTGTTTATTGTCGATGTCTACAGGCTGTATTCAATCTAAGATGTAAAACCATTTCAAGCTGCTGTTCAAACTGCCAACATAATTAATCCTAACTTTCGAATTACGAAGCTATACTCGTTAGACAATTTGAATAGGAAAACCAATTATTGAACCTCTTACTTTGAGGACCCTTACCCGAAGAAAGTGCCCACAAACGGCGAACAGCTTCAAACATTTTGCAAATAATGCGTTCTAATGTGTTTTTATTGCGCTTTTTAAAAGCACACAAGTCTTTGAAGAAAGTGCCCACAAACGTCGAACAGCTTCAAACATTTTGCAAATAATGCGTTCCAATGTGTTTTTATTGTGCTTTTTAAAAGCACACAAGTCCCCCATATTGCATTGCATTATTTCCCTGTTCATCTGACTTTTTTAAATCAACTCCTTATGAGTATGCAGCACAGGCACCCAGTTTCTGGCCAAGAAACGCCGGTGTCAGATGCAATTGTGTCCGCCATGCAATACTATCCGCTCCGGACACTTTTGCATAATATGCAATCGTGTCCGGGGGGGGGGGGCTAATGCAAAAACCGTCCGGCGGACATGTACATGACTCGACTGTACATGTATGTGCGCGCGTAAAGGCCCGGTCCCACTTCAGCGATAACGAGAACGATCACGACGCAAAGAGAACGCATTCCATTCTGCGTGGAGCAAATCAACCAATACAATGCGTTCTCTTTGCGTGGTGTGGTCGTTATCGTTGTTCTCGTTATCGCTGCAGTGTGACTGCACTGAACATACATTGTGCAGCATGAATATTCACGTATTTTATGATTGCAGCGAATACCCAACGGCCGAACATTTCCCATGTCATTCATGACATGCACTTAGCTTGTACAATGGCGAACGTGTTCCGTCGACCAAGGGCGTCACTGCAAGGACGGTTTTGCACGGGGTGGACACAACTGCATATGCAAATGTGTCTGGGCGGACACAATTGCACTATGCAGCAGCGTCCGGGCGGACACGATTTCATATGCAAAACCGTCCGGCGGAATTTATTGCATCTGCAATAATTGCATACAGGACATAATTGCATGCGACACCGGAAAAAATAACATCATATAGACAAGCTCCATTTTGTTAATACTTTGGGACACAAGCTGTTGCAAAGTCTCCATGAACTACTGACAATGCAAATTACTGTTCAGCAGGAATTTGAATAAAATATTGAATTATGAGTGATACACATTTTGATAAAAAGTTAATATCTTCTCTTGTAACAGGAAATGACAACGAATCTCCCTGCACCAGTTGCAAGGTTACCAACTCTCGTACCACAGAGGTTGTCGCCAGTACAGAGTACCAACCAACTAGTCTACAAATCGCCCTCAACGAGTAAACAGAGCCATTCCATTGATCATATCCTGCAAGGAAGCGAGGGAAGAAAACGGAAAATGATGAGCAGTGACTCAGAAGAGGATGAGGAAGAAAGAAACGAAAAAAGTAATGAACGAAATAGACAAAAGCGCAATGTAACTTATTTGCAGTTGTTTACATTTTAACTTACGCCAGATATTGCTCATCAGTGTTCCAACAACAATATCAACCCATTAAGTCAAACCTGATCGAAATAGAACACGGGTTGCAAGGATTTATCTAAACAAATAGATCGATTGTATAATCGAACAACGACTTGAATGAATGTTTTACCCTAATTCATTGGTACTATATAGCAGGTACCGTTCATGGGGTGTTTGCAATGATATTCGAGAAGAAAAACATTTACTTTTCCCCCGAATTCTGAGTTTATTATCCTAAGATATTGAGGATTTTTTTAAACCGATGTTGCCATGTATTATTATTGTTCTTGTGTGACTGATTTGTCTACCTGAACAAGTATTGAAACTATATGTGACAAAACAATCAAATTATCAATCAGAATTTTAAAGTCATGTAGCCATCAACTTACCAATGTACTCACATCAATTTTTCAAATGACATTAGATGAAGGTTCTTTCCCCAAAAATTGGAAAATGTCAATGATAGTCCCAGTGCCAAAGCAAAAGAAGGCTACTGTGTTAAATGATTATCGTCCGATTGCATTAACATCCAATATCATGAAATGCTTGGAAAGATTGATCACAAGGTTTCTCACTAACCAGGCTAGCTCATTTCTTGATAATCTTCAATTTGCATACAGGCAAAGTAGGGGAGTTGACGATGCAGTGCTTGTCTATCTTCACAAACTTTACAATCACCTGGACTCACCCCGAACATACGTCAGGTCTCTGTTTATTGATTTATCCAGTGCTTTTAACACAATACAACCTCATATCCTTGCGCAGAAATTATTACAAATGAATATCTCACCCCAAATTGTGCGATGGATACATGGATTTTTAAGAGATAGGCCACAGTGGGTCAAAGTAGGAGGTGTTTGTTCTGATGTAAAATATATCAATACTGGTGTTCCTCAAGGATGTGTCATCTCTCCTTTGTTATTTTCGTTATATACCAGTGACTGTTTATGTTCCGGCTCAAATTGCAGCATCATTAAATATGCAGATGACACGGTAATTTCTGGGTACTTGAAAAATGACTCTACCGAGTATGTAACAGAGGTCATGAATTTTATTGACTGGTGTAATCGTCACTATCTCTCGATAAATGTACAGAAAACTAAGGAGATGATTTTTGATTTTCGACGAGGTGCTGAGACACATGACCCTCTCACTATCAATAACTGCATTGTAGAAAGAGTCAATGAATATAAGTATCTTGGAACTGTAGTGGATGATCAACTGAACTGGAATAGGAATACTGAAACGATATACAGTAAAGCTAACCAACGTTTGTACTTTTTGAGAAAACTGAAGAAATTTCATGTAGACCGATCTATCTTGCGTTTATTTTATCAGTCCTTGATACAGAGTGTTTTAACTTTTAACTTAATATGTACATACGGTTTACTTTCACAGCAGAGTAAGAAGAAATTTGACAGGGTAAAGAAAAATGCTCAGCGGATCATAGGTTTAATCTTGCCATCCTTGGATATAGAATTTGAAACAAAAATGGTTGCCAAGTTAAGTACAGCAATGAAGGACCCGACCCACCCACTTTTTAATTGCTTTGTTTTTAATCGCTCTGGTATTAGACTCCGTCCACCACAAACAAAATCACTTCGTTTTCGACAATCCTTTGTTCCCAATTCAATTCATCTTTTTAATTCTTTAGTCAAACGGTAATTACTTATTTTTTAACTGTACCACAAATGTTTTGTATAATTTTAAAGTAACTTG